>NW_026941560.1:67500-132757 GCF_032062105.1 Saccostrea cuccullata
TTATCAATAATTTACCTCATTTTAGAAGTTGCTGATACGTAGAGCATGATCTTGCGTATCGAATGACGGTATAATGCTGCAAAAGTAAGGGAGGTTGACGAAAGGAAAGGATAAGTCATCACGTTTATCATTGAGCTTCTTGGTTGTCATCTTAACGCATTTTTTAGTCAAGGGTTTCCAAAAGATATTGGAGATCCGATAAATCTTACACTGTACTCATAAACAACCCTTGGCAGATTTCAAGTATATAATTTTTTTAGTAAACTCGCGCAAACGAATTTGATAATTCAAGTCCACGTATCTTCGCAAGGTTTTTACGTAATAAAATAATTTTATTTGCAATTAAAGTCTTTCGTGTTTTATGCACAAAATAAAAGTAATATTTTCAATGGATGAAAAGTTAGGACGTTTCCTATGCTTACTAAAAAACAAGGGATTAATTAATTTGAATTTTTTTCTTTTAATTATATATGTTTTCAAAATTATTGAAAGGACCATTAAATACATGATCTAAAATATACGTGTTCCGCATTTTAGATGCATCAATTTAAACCAATCAAATGTCACGGCTCATTGATAATAATTGTTGTAGAGTAGGTATCGGCTCGGAAACCCTTGGCTAGCGAAGATGCTTGGTTGTTAGATTAGTCAAGAATAAATCTTACACTGTACTTACAAATTTTCTTATTTTCCCCTTTTACAATTAAAGTATATAATTTTTTTCAGTAAAGTTAGCCTATTACCTAGGGTTTTGTATAATTCAAGTGTCCACGTATCTTTGATACGTCAAATATACGCCTTACGTAAATAAAATAATTTTATTTGCACTTTCTTTTCATTTTTTTTCGGCATACCTCATTCTTGTTTTGATCGTTTTTCTATGATGAAGATTAATGTTAAATAGAGGCTACGTTTCCTTCAACTAACACATTTTTTGAAATTCTCATTGAGGTATTAATCAATATCAGCCTTTATCATACCTCTTTTTTTTTAACTAGTCAGTAAATTTATTGTAGTTAGGATGAGCCGCCATTTTCCAATAAAGTTTATAATTAGTAACCTGAACAATGTGTGTTAGGTAAAAATGGATACTTTAATAAGATATAGCCACATTGATAAAAAGAAGAGCAAACATTTGTATAGAATTGTATAAAAAAAACAACCCAAATCACCGTGTATATCCCAACATGCGGGGTGTAGTAAAAAGTTTTATATGTGCGCGGAGTGTATGCTTCTAAAAAGCGTCAAAAAATATATATATCAATGACATCAATTTTTTGTCCATCCTTTCTGGGAAAATTCCAAAGGCCGCATGATATACATGTACACATTACATTGTTTAATCTATTTCAAAAACATCCTAGGTAATGGAAATATGAACATCGCTGACTTGCCCTTGATCATTATTAATGTGTTTATGTTTGCTTTATCGTCACTTTTATATTATTGTTAAATATAATATTATGTTTACAAAATAAACGTAAATGTTAAATCATTTTATTTATCTTGGTTCTTGCTTAAAAAAAACAAACATGATTATATATTTTATTTTTTTATGCTTGTCAGGTTTTCTGGAATGTAAGAAAAAATATTTTTGAAAAGAACTTCAACCCGCGATCCTGCCCCACTAAAATTCAATTTGCAAAGTTTTGTTAGCAATTTATTCAATGATGTACATTACATTATTTAATTTATTTCAAAAACTTATCCTAAATAATGGAAATATGAACATCGCTGTCTCGCCATTGATCAATAATAACCAATCTAAATCTTATCCTCTCTCTCTCTCTCTCTCAATCTTATCCCCTCTCTCTATTTCATTTGTTCTTTCATGCAGTTTCTTTCCATCATTTTCTTTTATAATCTTTTGTAATGTCTTAATTTATGGCCCTTTTTCCTTCTCCTTTGTTATCTCAAACAATCTCTCTCCAATTCATCCAATCTCTCTCTCCATCTCATCCAATTTCTCTCTCCATCAAGCTTTCTCGCATTTGTTTTGTAATATTGAGTGGAATCTGTACACATATAGAAAAGCTATGGGAATTAAACATGTTAAAACTTCAATTTTGTTATTCAGACACGTTACGTAATGTTCCTAAAACGATCACTGATGCTGAGCGCCTTTAAGCCTTTGCTGGGATTACATGATTATAAACCTGGAAGGAACAATTAATTTTTAGAATCCTTCAATTTCGGAAGGCATAGAACGGTGTACTTTTTTATTTTCTTAAAAATTTTAATTTTCATCATTGATCCTTGGGTTAAAAAAGGATTTATGTTTCCATTATAAGAGAAACTATTAGAATACAAGAGAGAGAGAGATAAAGAAAGAGAGAGAGAATTAGAGAAAAACATAGAACTATTATCCTGAGATAACCGAGGTGTAAACCAGAAAATATAACAACAGATAAAATTTCTTTTCCTATAATCTCTTGATGTAAGTTAATCTTTAAATCTTTTTATACTTGGACATTGATCGGTATCTAACGACGCTAAAGACTCCGTATAAGTGATAAAGACGCAAAGAAATAAAATATTGCTATGCGACGTGAGTAGGTTTCCCGTAATAAATTAACTCTTATCTTTATCTCTGCTAATCTATTCGAGTTTGTACTCCGTTTATAACATAACAACTACGCCATGTATAAAAAGAGGTCGATGGGCCTTAATGGTCACCTGGATTTTATAGTTTGTAAATAAAAAACAGTATTCAAGCTCAAAAGTCCATTTTAAACAATGCAAAGCAGAACAAACTCGGAAATATACATTGTAACATATGCTACAGAAATAGGTGGGATCATAATGATAAAGTTTTTTTTTTTATTTTTTATTTTATTTTTTTATTTATTTAAATTTTTTTTGCTGCCAAAAGGTCAGTATATCGACCAAAAAGCCTACGAAATGAGGACTTTTAACGAGAGTTTAGCTATATTCGTGCGCATCAACTGGATTGTCATTAGCCTGCCTCCTTTAAGAAATTGTCCTTACGTCGAGCAAGCTATTGTATTGTGTAGTGAGTCAATTGAGAGATATTTTAATACAATGTATGTTAACCCCATATGCAAGTTTAAGGGTATACTCATGCATACGTAAGGGAAGTTGGCGATTGAAACGTTGAGGTCATCCCGTTTATCATAGAGCTCGGTTGTTAGATAACCATCAATGTCTTTTTCAAGTTAAATACCCAAATATGAAACAGATGTGTCAAATTCTGTGGTATTTTTTATTTCAAGTTCACCGGGATATATCCTGTTGACATTTGAATGAAAATAACATCTAAATGCTTTTCTTCTTAAGTATATCGAATAAATCCAGCTTCATATATAAAACTAGGTCTGCTTCAAAAGAGGCGTTATAATTTTTTCATCAGATATATTTTTATCATTCATATATGTATAAAGTTTTATAATTGTGTAATTGTTACATTTTACGTGTTGTAATATTTATTGTAAACATAAATGCGTTTCATTTTTGGGGTCTATTTTTTATCTTTACCTTATTCAATCATATACCTAAAATTTTTATCCTAATATTTTTTTAAGGAGGAGGGGTTCGTAAATCTAGTTTTCTTTAAAATTAACCCACAATTAAAGATAAAAAAAAAAAAAAAAAACAAATAGCGTGCATGCCTTTTCAAAATCTGATTCTAGTCAAACAGAGACTGCAGCCCTGATGCTGCCCTCCCCCCCCCCCCGCCCCCGACCATAATTCACACCTCCGCCCATTCCACAAACGAATATTGCATTCAACGGACATGTTCTGATATTTGAAGATTAGTCTCAACTATTAGTAATAATAAGAGAGTTTAATTTACATCTATATATACCCTTAGACACAAGAAGCCGATTGAGAGCTATAAATACTGATATTTTGAGGCCGATACCATTATCGCGTACTTTAATGAGTGCTATTTATCGGTTATTTGAGCCGGTCTGGTATAAATTGTCGGCTCCCCCGATGTAGAGCTTTCTTACGTGTTCCCTGCTGTGAAATCGAAAGAGGAGACGCTATATCTAAGTAAGTCATTTTTATAAAAGATTTTAAAATGTTGTCGTTTTAGAATTTTTTTGCAACTCTTCTGAATTTAAGCCAAACATTTCTCATTAAAAAAAGAAAAGAAAAAAAAGTTAAAATTATCTCTATTGAACGTTAATTCAAAAGATACTTCAATTTCACGTTTTTTATAGGCCAACCATTTTCTAGATTATATTTTTTCTGCTTAAGTTTGAATTTTACATTTTCTTCTAAAATCTCAAATATTTAGATGTTAATTCGAAATTCTAGCTCTAAATATATTAATATTTTGTCTTATTTTTATCTTACATTGTACTCAATTATACTAGAACGTGGTAATATATTTATATAATGAATTATTGTAACAAAAAATTAAATTTTGTAAACAGCATCACACACACATTTGTAGTATTTATTACATTAAATTTTTGATTTTATAAAAATAATGTACATTCTAAAGTTTAATGCCTGAATCCACAAACTTTCATCATGTAAGGCTCTTATATATGCCATATCTTGCTCAATGTGGACAAAAAAATAAAATGGTGACTGTATTTCTTTTACAATAGGCATTAAGTGAGATTTGTTTTCTCTGAAAAAAATATTTTAGATTCAGATCAAAGATTCCGAAGAACAATTTGGCCCCACTGTTTTGCACTACCTTAAACCTAAAAGTAAAAAGAACGAGGGAGTATAAGGTACAGTAATGAGAGTTCCCCGATCTGAGACAACATTTTTAAAGCTAATTCATGAAAAAAATGTTGTCAGTAATGTTCTCTTAAACAACACGTATTAATAGATAATTTGCTTTAAAAGATACAGTTAATCATATTTAATAAAAATATGTGGCATCGCAGCTGTTAAAGAAAATTCTTGAAGATTAATGAATCCAGTCTCTTTTCTGGTATAGCGTTTAAATTGCTGGAATGCGAAGACGAAACAATCAAACTTTTGATAGAACTTTGCAAATATGCACACTATCTTCTCTATATACTGATCCTATTTCATATTTTAATTATTCAACATTTTCTCTCTTTTTAACTTGTTGTTTGTGCAAATATGCCCAGAGTGCATTTCACCTCGGGTTCATTGTCATAAAGTTCAGAAAATTTTCATTCCATCGGGGATAAAAGAAAGAAATGTGTATAAATTGCAATCAATTACCCAAACACATTAATTGTAATCTTATCATACTATCAGTATCAGGCCTGTTAACAACAAATATCTTGATTTATTGCTTTTGGTTTTTTTTTCTTTACATCGATTCGATGCCATACGACGCTCTTAAAATTTTCAGGAAGATGAAGATCGAAAAAATGGCAAAACGAACATTCAAATAAGATTTATAATTTATCACTAAAAACAATTTATTTTTCAAAAATTTAATCGATGTTACTGTACAGTTTCATTTCTTTTTTTTCTTTTGATTTTTTTTTTTTGGGGGGGGGGGGGCTACTTTTTTGCAGCTTTTTGAAAATGAAACAAGACAAAGAATTAAGTTACAAATAAGAACTTTGCAATCAAACTTTAAAATCTTTATAAAGAACGTACTTTCTACATGTATTGAACCACTTGTTATCCGACAGAACTAAGCGTAAGTTTTTTCAAATTCATTTCAAAATATATTCGTGAAAATTTATCCTTTTACATTTAAAAATAATATATAATATAGATATGCCTCGAAACTTTCAACTTAGTCAAGAAAATGTACAATATGAAATATGGAAATAGGGAACCCTATTCAAGCTTATAGCCCACTCAAACAATACAAATCGCGAGCAAAACAAAATAGGACCTTCATAAACATCAAATGTGGGATCATAAGCCCTAGGGGGAGGAAGCATCCCCTGTCGATCGATCACACACACCGTGTTCTCCTTGTCATGTTTTAAAAAAAAAACGAGAAATAATAAGTCGGGAAAATCAACTTTTGACTAAAGATAAATAATAGCCATATAAATTATGACTTCAAATTATGAGACTGCTGATAACATTTTTTGGTCACCTTTGATTGACTAAATGATAAATTTTATTTGCTGTAAATGTTGTATCGGCCACAGGATTTGCAAAATGATGACTTTTAAATTGCTGAGCTAAATTGATACTTGTATATTTCAACGTCTATGTAAATTTCAGACGCTAACTTGTTAGTAAACACTTTGACTAAACCCAATTTGCAAAATTGACATACATAAAAAAGTTACAGTATATACGTTTATCAAGATGTTTTGTTTGTTTCCATGAACGTCATTTCCAGTAAAATATCAAATTATGAAACAATGTGTCTCTTGACACACCAGATTTAAAGTTAATATTTTGTATAATATCGGTATATTGTAATAGCAATTCACACGAAAATATATTAAAAATCTTATTTCATCTAAAAGTTATTGAAAACGTTGGGTTTGAGAACACACAATGAAAAATATTAAAATTATCCTCGCTTGTGTGGCGCAGTGGTCAAAGGGTCGGAAACGTTGTAACACACTTGGAAGTTTATGCTCGCTCGTGTGGCGCGGTGGTTAGAGCATCTGCCACAGAGAGAGAGAGAGAGAGAGAGAGAGAGAGAGAGAGTCGCGGTCGCCAGAGCGAGGCAATGGTTAAAGTGTCTGTCCTAGATTTGTAATTGCCTGTGTGACGCAGTGGTTAAAGCGTCTGTTCCAGATTTTTAATTGTCTGCGTGACGCGGTCGCAGATTTTTACTTGTCGCTAGATTTGTAATGCTGTGTAGTAAAAGTGTAACACTCCTTTATATTGCTGGTGCACGCGTGGCGCAGTGGTTAAAGCTTCTGTTCACGAGTTGCGGAGAAAGTAGTGGTTAAAGCTGTCCTAGATTTGATCCGTGACGCAATGGTTAAAGCGTCGCAGATTAAGATCAACTGTGCAACAAAGAGGCCAGTACTTTGTATAAGACACATATAAATCGAGGTCTCGTGTCGCAGTAGGCGCTGGCCCTAAAATATCATCCACTGCTCAACTGACTTCGAGTGCCTGACATAGGTATACATTTGCAGCACTAAACTGGCAAGTGGTGGCTTCTTCATATTAGTAAACAATTCACGAGAGGTACGTCAAACAGCAAACAAACAAACAAACAAGAAATGTATAATCATAAAAGGCACCCACGCTTTAACTACATCTGATGAATTGAGTTCATTCGAAGATCAATGTACTTAAATATAACGATAATTTTCCTTTAATTAAACATGATGCCTTATAATTACAGACACTAAATTACTTTCCCTTCAATATTTTGAAATCATCTGATAATCTGATAGTGATACTTTAATGAAATTCTGGCCACGTGTCTTAAGGAAAAATAGAGAATAGGAATTGCTTCTTGTTTGTTTTCACATTTTTAGAAAGGGTTTACACAGCACATAGAATTTCATTTCATACCATACCATGCAGCTATCAACAGTGCGTAAACAATATATTAGAATAAATCAAGTACATAATTGTGCAACATTTATTTAAACAGTATCATAAAGAAAATATATACAGTGGACCTTCAGATATCCGGACGCCAGATATCCGGATGCTTCAGTATCCGGACGATTTTTCATCGGAACGAAATTTTAAAATGTTATTCTGTCTTGTTTAACTGGTGATTCAGATATCCGGATGCTTCACATATCCGGACAAATGACTGGGAACCAAAGCGTCCGGATAAATGAGGGTCCACTGTATTCTTCTAAATTATATTTGATGTACAAATTTAGAAATATGTACGTTTTTAACAGATAAGTTAAAAAAAAAAAACAAATATCGACAGTCTTCTTTAATGTCATCATTTCGTAAGTGACATGTATATTGTCGGTAAATGACTTTGTAATTAAATACATTCTATCTAGTCAAATGCTGAAATAAGTTTCCACACCTATTGTTGGGCCATTATTTACACACTGCATAGGTGCAAGCTGTTCCGCTATTTCCCGAACATAACGAGAACCACACATCGAATGTGATTGGTTGACAGGGGATGCTTACTCCTCCATGGCACCTGATCCTTCCTCCGATGTTCCTTTCTGCTCCTGATTTGTACTGTTCGCATGGGTATTTGATCTTGAATGCTGTTCAACATCTCCATGGATACATTTCATATAAGTGTTTATAATTATAAACGTCTTGTGCGCAGGCATGAAGCAACAGAGGGGAGGGGGGGGGGGGTTTCTACCCCCTTTTTCCAAACAGAACTTTTACCATTTAAAATGTTCATTGAAAGGCCAGTTGCCGTCCCAGTTTAAGAGTAAGAGTCACATAAAAGTAATGCAGTCTACTAAGAAGAAAATTTGGTACTGAAAGAAGTTGAACCTACGCCTATAAGAAATATAATTTTCGAGTTTCCCTTTTTGTTTCTTGTCAAGTTTTTTCAGGTAGGTTGGTTCATTTTTTTTCTCTGGTTCCCCACCCCCATTTTCAAAAACAATGCTACGTCACTTGTGCGTTTACATTAATAATTACATACTTTACGTTAGTATGTAGATTTCATGTATGTATCAAATCAATTTCTTAAAATTAATTCGTGACCAAAAACAAAACTTGGTGTTTCTAATTCTTATTTAATTGAGAATTTGTTTTTAAAATTCTACATTTTTCACGATGAAATATATGGAGATAAAGAGCAGTATTCGAGATCAAAAGTCTATAAAACAATACAAAATAGGAGCAGGGCAAACACGGATCTCCAAAACTATATTTTGTTTTAAACCCCCCTCCCCTCTTTTTCTTTTTTTTTTTAGAGAAAACATATCATGTTTAACAAGGACATCTATAGTAAATGGAGGATTTTATTGATTCTTTTGAAATATGTACTGACTTTACTCTTTTTGTATTGCTATATACGGTGATACAATAAATTAGCACATTAAGCGCATTATTATATTAAGCGTATTAGCTGCCGTATAAAATCAACTTTACTGAACCCCATTAATGAAATGTTACACGCAAATAAGAAGGATTAAGTTGATGTATATCCATGTTTGTATGCGGGAATAAATTGGTTTGCAAAACACTTAAATACTTTGTCTTATTTTTCATTAATTGGATTTATTTGCATTAATTTGCTTTCCACGCAATGCCCATATAAAAATGTACTTTATCCTTATTAACAAAATAAGAGGAATATGACATTTTTATAATTAATTGATTCTATAAGTTGACGAAGCTTTTGGCTTCTAAGATGTATATCGGCTGCAATTGAGAATCCAATTAGTATTTTTATATACTGCGTTTAGCTAGACACACGAGTATATTCGAAAATAGGAGAAAAAAAACTTTGCCTTTAAATTGTAAATAGAATATAGTTTTGTTTAGAGTGTTGACTTTTTGTATAGAGAAGAAATTACTACTGGAGGTAAAAGGAATTTTGACGAGCGCTCGCGAACGTTCGCTCTGCTGAACAGGCCTCGAGAGAAGGTCTTTGCCACTGAATAAAGTACGAGTAAATTTCAAATTATTTTACTTTAATTTTTTAATTCACATTCAAAAAGACATTGCAAATTAATTGTCCTAAATATATTATTAAAGCATTTACGTCATCTCAAAGTCCAACTGAATGGTATTTTTGGTTTGTAAACTCATACCGAACAGAAACAATTCTTGCGGCGCATTTATTAAATATACTTGACATGCATCAACAATGATTTGACAGAAATAAATTTCTCCGTTCGTCGGTCTCAATTGGTTCTTCAAGTTATATGATCAACTGGGGTAAAAATAGATTTTTTTAATTTGAAATTTATGTTTTCATTACCATTTTTTAGTATAATGGGTATTTCGCCGGGAATCTGACAAACTTTAATTAAACGGTACATTTTTTAGTAATTACGTAAAACGCAAAAATGACACATTGCCAGACCAAACATCCTGTCGGGGATATCTACTTCCTAACTGCTTCAAAGAAAATCGCTTTTAATTAACTAACTCACGCAATATCTATTCTGTTAATTAGAGGTATTTGATTTCAAACTCCCAAAAAACACAGGATGTTGTACCTGTTCAAATTTAATGGCTCTCACCGTAAAATATATGGAGTTAACGAACAGAATTCAAGCTCAAAAGTCCATTAAATACATAATTGGAGCAAACACAGACCTCCAAAACCTCAGAGGTAGGATCAGGTGCCACGGAGGAGTGAGCATCCCCTGCTGACCGGTCACACCCGTCATGTGCTCCTTGTCATGATCGAGAAATAACGGAAAATCTGTCGACAACTCAGTGTGTAAATAAAGGCCACAAATAGCATTAACCATTAAGTCTCTGAAGAAACGGTAGCCTTATAATTTTGTCTCGATTTCAAACAAAAGGGAAAAACTGTAGGGTGAGTGGCACATTCACAGAAAGAGGATAAATCGGACATTTTCTTTTATCTTCAACCCATGTGGAATATATTGAAATCGACTTCTGAAATCATCAATTTCTTTTTTACATTCTACATGAAGATTTTTTCCGCCCTTTCGCTGGCCCTCGTTAATGGGGATGAACGTTCAAATTGAGGAGAATCATTTAAATCAATAAAAACTAAATAATATCTTTTTTGAAAATAGACGGGGAGAATATAAAAAGGGGCAAAATAAATATTTAAATATGGAGTACATATATAAAAGTGTTTCTCCCTTTATCCCAAAATCTTAATAAAAGAGGCTGGATGGTCATGGCCATTTTCAGACTATTTTGACCTCCTTTAGAAGAAGAGCTCCATATAAAGATATTTACAAAAATTTTTAAATTCTAAAACTAACATATAGGAAATTTTTCTTTTCCAAATGATAGTTAACAGCCTAAGATATGATATCTAAAAAATAAGTTAAATCTGGTGGCTAATTTGTTGTTAATTTGTTGACACCCAGCCTCCTTAAAACTATTCACAACGCATTTACATCAATGTTGAATCTACTTTTTTTATTCATTTTTTTTTTATATTATGACATCCTTTATTTGACAGATAAGATGTGGGCGCTGACTCTGTTGTACACACTTGTCCTGGGCACCTTGCTGCATTCCGCCATGTGTGGCGCCAAAACCAACTTTGGAGACCACCCCTCCGCTCAAGGGTTCCGCCATAAACCGCTATCTACGTCACAGTATCTAGGACTACAGAACTTATTTAGTACGTACAACAAACGGATACCCTTCAACATGGACAGTCGCGCTTTCGACATAGGCCTAGACATGGACCGTTACAACAAATTCATGGATTGGAGAACTCTGTTCGGAAAAAGAAGTTTTGCTGGTGCGGATAAAAATGAATTCCAGGACACGGAAAATCCATTTAAGGCCGATTATCAAAATTGGCGTGATGGTTTCGCGTCTGAGAAGAAGAATACCAGGAAATAATCACGTGACCCGTTCTGTCTTATTCACTCGTCATCTGTCAGCTCCTGATGGCTTTATTGAAATCTTTTCCTCTTTTCAATTTTGTTTTACATCAAAAACATCAGCTCTTCTAATGGTCTATTTAAGTTCCTTTTAATAAAATCACAATGAACGAGTTCCTTCCAATAAATCGTGACTTTAGAAACGTTTTTCGAATGATATGTTGATGGACCTTCACATTTTCTGTATAACGTTTATGCGTAATTATGTCATTAAAATCTTGTCTTTAGAAATTTATTAGGAATACAATGTTAAAATACCATAATAGACCTTTATAGTTTTGGAAGTCGATTTTTATCTGTGAACAGGTC
Source organism: Saccostrea cuccullata (assembly GCF_032062105.1). Classification (NCBI taxonomy): domain Eukaryota; kingdom Metazoa; phylum Mollusca; class Bivalvia; order Ostreida; family Ostreidae; genus Saccostrea; species Saccostrea cuccullata. The sequence continues at coordinate 79,203 of NW_026941560.1, forward strand.
ATTAAAAATTTATTTTCTTTTTAATACCGATACGAGCGCTATGTTTGTGAATCATTGATGCTTGAAATGGACGATTTCCTCAGAGGCTCGTGGGCTACAACACTTGCCTTAACCGCACACCGTATCATCCGTCTATACATTGAGGCCTCACATTTAAGTCCAAAACCATGCTTGCATGTAATTTCATAATATTGTTTGGAAAAATGAAATGTTTTTATTAAAAACTTTATAAATTTGTTCTTGTTGTAACCTTACCCAACTTTCTTTCTAATGTGCATTTTTATATGTATATGCTTTAAATTCCAACATTAAAGACAAAAAATCTCTGAAAAATCGACTCGAATCCTAATCTATGTAATCATTGCTTGAAAACATTTAAATCTGAACTGTATGATGACTGTTTAATTGAAATGTTTGGTTATTTTATGTGCTTGAATAAAATTAAAGAATTTAAAGTTGGGTTTGCAATAAGTAATATGTATTCAGTTTTATGAGCTCCTCTGAGGACGACCTGATCATCTTGACCCATGTAGACACTAGACATATTCCTAGGACTACATGTAGGGGAAAACTGAATACAACTGTGGAGTTAATCAATTCCGCCAAAGACTCCAGCTCTTCCTGGAAATGTATAATCAAACATATTTTTACTCGATTTCCTTGCAGAGTTGTCGTTCGTGTTCCTCTCTCGGACACCTCTGCAATGGGCTCATGTGAAGATTTGACATAAAGAAAAACACAGGAATATTCCAAGGATTATTTCAAATCAAATTTAATGTAGTTTTAGATCTATCTAAAATATATCTACCTGAAAATCGATTTCTTAAATACAATTTTTTCTTATAGAATTTTTTTTTCGATGAGTCGATAAGAAAATCATCTAAAAACAAAGTGCAACGGGACCCCCAACCTTAATCTCCATCCGGATTCTATCACCTTTTTTTCCCTTTCATAACCTAAGAAAGGTTGGATATTCGGAGTTGCATTCAAGTTCGTTACAGCTATATCTTGTCTCTTTAATGTACAGTTTGATTATGTGAATGGCGATCATCTAGTATGGTACAGTGGTTATATTTAGAGAGTCTGCTCTAGAGCCGCGAAGTAATTAGGAGTTGATCCTTACGTCGCGGGTTTGAATCCCACTGTAAGACGTGGTGACCGTTCGTTCGGATGAGACCGTATCAACCATAAACCGATTGCAGCGGGTGCTGACACGAAAAAAAAACACTCATTGCAATTGCTCAATGGTCCTCAGTGCCGAGTATTGGACAAAATTTGCAGCTCTGCACCGGCAAGTGGTGGCGTCTCAATATGAGAGACATGAATACATGTCCACCCAAACTTTTGAAAGAAATAAATCAAAGTTAACATGTCCATCCGACATTATACACAATGTACTTAAGTTTAATTAAAAACAATTCTAAATGAATTTTCTTTGAATAATTTATTGTTCTTAGCAGAAAAATTTACATCATGTATCTTCAAAACAAAAATAAACGATGGCAAGCAGAACTGACATAAATAAAGTAAGATACAAAGTACTGCATGGATGTGTTCAAATATTTCAACCAATAGCAATGGTTGTTACACTCATTATGTTAAAGTCAGCCAATAGAAAAGCCCAAAATACTGCATGGGTGTGTTCAAATACGTCAAGTCCGAGACCCTTCACTTCAGAATAATAGCAGAGACAATCAAACGTGTCCGTACAAGCGTGATTATGACCGCAAAAATCAGTGGCACAAACAAATGGATAGCACTTTGAAAATAAATTGAAAATCTTTGCAAGCTTTAAATGTTTTAAGTGAATAAAATCAATATCACTATATTTACTTCCCAATAGTTCCCATCAATTGACTTTGAGTAAAATTAAGAATCCATTGCAAGTTTTTGTACTTTTCTTGCAGAATTATTAAAATAAATAAGCCCCAGAATCTAACATACATCTGTAAACACGATTTTGCAATGTGTGTTTGTGTTTTTGTGTACCTACAGATGAAGACATTCCCATGTTAACATACAGAGTTTCTGTAACAAAGCATCAAAGCAGACCAAAGTTTGCAGCGCCTCATCCATCCTGAGAATTATAAATTATTGCACTAACTATCAAGTCAGTTTACAGTGACAATACCATACATCAAAATCAAATGTCGCAACAAGACTGTTACAAAGCATTATAATTCGTCCACACCAATAAAATTTATTGTTCGTCGGACACAACGCGCTCGTATTTCAACAAAACTATAGAAATAATATTAATTTAAAATTTCCGCACTATTGGAATTCTGTGCTGTTTTCTGTTCCCTTTCCGCTCTATTTTTCGCACTTTTAATCTACTTACTCTGCAAATCAGAAAAATATAATTATCCGCTAAAAATTTTTGCACACACCGCCTTAAAATTTTGCCTTTAAAAAAGTTATAATATTATTATTTAGCCGCCAGCCCGCTCGTACTTTTCTCATCAAATGTCCGACAAACAAGAAATTAAATTGGTGTGGCCTTAGATGTACACAATACATTAATAAGAGGCATGGGATAGGGTTACCCACTCAAAAATACATTGGTACAAATATCCTCATATCATCATCATAAATAAACTAAATGATGCAAATCTTATATTCCATTAGATATATCAATTAAATAGAATGCATTTACAAGCACTAAAACTACATGGACTTGTAACATACTAATGCTTGATTTTATGTTACCACTATACATACAAATAGATTAGTGATCCAGTAAATTTACACATAGTATGCTACAGTCCCTGTGTATTATACATACAATATTACACCACAAAACGCATTAAGGAATGAATTCAATACAGTACAGATAGCTAGAAAATACATGACTTTTACTAGAACTTTACATGTACACAGTATACACTAGGCCAAGCTTAAAATATCCTTTGTTTGCAGTTGCCGACTAATAATTTTCAGACTGGGTAGGTAGGTAGGCATTCTTTTTTTTAAATAAAATTCAAATTTTTGTTAAATTATACAGCTTTTTCCATGTTTTTATAGGCCTATTAAACATGAGTAAGATCCACTCTTGTTATAAACCACTGATAGATAAAAACAAACGTCAGAAATTGAAAAAATGAAGCAGTTTCAATATTCTGAAAAATTGAAAAAAAAAAAATTACAAAATGGCTAAAAAACAGTTTCGGTCAGGTGCATTTTCAGTGGGTCGGTAGGCAACTGCAAACAAACTAATTTTTATTCTAGGCCCTACCTTATTCTTCAAGAAACAATATCTTAATTCAAGTATGTTTTATGGGTCTGTTCTAACTTAATGTGTTTCTTAAAGAAATGAAAAACAAAGCTCCTGACCACAAAACATCATCAGCAGGGGATGCTCACTCTTACATGGCACCTGATCCCAGCTCTGATGTTTAAAGGTCTGTTCTGTCTTAATCATGTGTTTCTTATAGAAATGACAACAAAGCTCCTGAACACAAATCATCCATTCCACCCTTCTCCAGAAAAGCTTTTTTATTCCACACAAACTACCTACAGTAAAAGCTATACCTAAATACACACACAAAATGAAAGACTTCACCTTTGCAAATTAAACTGGAAGAAATATAACAATGAAAACATCCCACCTACAAAATGAATGTTTTAATACAACATAAACACCACTCTTCAAATTTCCCTGGCTGATTTGATCTCTTAACTCATTTCAATCCTCAATTCAAAATTAATTTTTCTATTGGAAAATAACATAAAACATTTCTTTACAGTCAACAGACTTTTCCAAGTTAGTGATATGTGACTCAAACACAACTTGAGATATTAGAGCAATTCAGTTCATCTATAGTTAGGCCAAAACAAAATATAGTCTTGTTTCCTGCTACCCGACCTACCTTATTTTTTTGCATCCGGCCCTAAAGTTTTTTTTCAAGTTTTGGGGAAAAAAATTGGAAATTTCAGGAATTTCATGTTCAAAAAGTAAAGAAAAAAAATATATATTCAAGTGGTATTTCATAAAACTGTATGTAAAGATGTGATAATATCTAATTTAAAATATAATGTTGACCTATTACATGTTTAATTTGGTTTTGTATTAGTTCATATTCAAAAAGTACCTCTGAAAAAAATAAAATAAAATAAAAAAATAATTTTCCTACCTACCTACCCTATTTTTTTCAGGCTGGTAGCAGGAAACAAGACTTATTTTTTTTGGCCTTATCTTATACACCAAGAAATCGAATGCAAAATTGACTCTTCAGTAAAATTAAGAGATGTTGATCCACTTCATTTGGAAGGGGGGGGGGGGAGATGCCATCATATCTTGAGTGTTAAGGTACATCTACCTTCCAACAAGAGAGATAACTCTCTTTGTAATATTTGACTACTCATTCCTTTATAAAACTGTCAAGTTAAAAGCCTATGCCTATATAATTTTGTTCCACACAGTATGCTGAAATTGTGAGCATTTAAATTTTAGACAAGATCATTAGCCATTAAGGGAGAGAGATGATGAACATTAGATGAACCCCACGTAGACACATGACCTAGTTTTAAACCAGCAGCCTGTAAATCTGATCATAAACACATCTACCTCATACTACCTTTCTTTCGAAACAAAGTATATCTGCAGGCAGTTCATTCCCCTTTATTAGTATCCAACCTTTTTTCTCTAGAGGATCTTTCCTTACTTTACATATTCTCCCTTTGTTAACACACCCATCCAGCTGTTGGAATATCTCACTATCTACTATACTGACACATCTCTAGATCAGAAAAGGAAAGCCAGAGGAAGAAATGGCCACAGGTACACACCACCTTAAACATTACCTCTACAATGTACACACCTGACACCTGGCTGGTCATCATCTCTGACATACTAACTAGGACATAGATACACACCACCTTAAACATTACCTCTACATGGGACACACCTGACACCTGGCTGGTCATCATCTCTGACCACTAATTAGGACACAGGAGATCTACCAACCCAACAGTTGTTCTTCATCTCCAACATATTATAGGTAATTTTGTCACACTGATTACCGAGATCTCAAACGTACAACTTGAGAAAATTCTTTAACCTAAAACCCAATTTTGACTTCGTCCCTTATCATGACATTTCAACACTTAATGACTTCAAACTCAGTCATTCATTTTTATGTAAAACTGTACAATGCTTCAACTGGCATTGTTCTCTGTAATGGAGTTAGACATCACTACTTTCTGACTTCTAGCCAAATTCTCAAGCCAATCATCACATTTAAAGGAATTTCAACATTAAACACTGTTATTATATCCATGGCAATTGTCAGATTCTTGTGATAAAAGGCAAAAACATTCATACAGCATCATAATACCAGTATATATCGGCACTACATGGTAGGTAACTGTAGTTCTTTTTCATTCACTGAATTAAAGTTGCAAAAATGGCATCCCCCTTCTTATGTTATCAATTGTACAATGTTTCATAAATTTTAAAACCTCTGAAATGCAAACTTCAACTATATGATTGTAAATTAACCTGTTACAATGTACAAAGATTATTGATTATTCAATTTTCAAACCTAGGTAGTTCTGTTTAACAGACCAGAATCTATTCAAAGAAGTAGAATACACATACATATTATAATACACATAACACTTTTCTTTTTCTGTAACACAAATAAATAATGCATTATTGTACAAAATTGAGTTAAAATTATAGATCAGCCGAGCTGAACTGTCAAAGAGTACTGAACACAGTTATGCGCATTTTGTAAGCTTTTCCGCTACGTAACATATGCTGTTTGTTTCCACATCTTTTTCTTTTCTACTTGAATATAAGAAACTAATAACTAAAAAAAAATGATGCCACCCATGATTTTAGATGAAACTTATTTTCCTTTCTTAATCAGCATACAGTTCCCTGCCATTCATTTTTTTAAATATTTTTTTTTCATTTTTATCTAAAGCATTTATGACATCTACAGTACATAATTCAATCTAACTATTTCTAAGTCAGAGAACAAATAATTCTGTGAAAACACTTTCAAATCAGCACAAAGTTTAGTACTAAGAATGAGTGGTAATGCTGAAGCTAATGTGAAAGTAACACAACACAATGCTTTGAACACTGAAAACAAGGCATATGATGTCCTGGTATTGACCTTGATCTTTGACCTCAGGTCAGTGTGCAACAACATCTAAGCATGAAGTTTGCCCATTCTCCCCCGTGTTTATAGAAATGTTTTTGTTCACAACAAAGGTAATTCTTTTTCTAAAGTTTATCACACAGTATCCTAAACATCTGTAAGAGAAGATAGATGAAATGATCAATCAAAGTTTACAGACATCATCTTTCACAAACCAAGAAGTACGTAGCATATTTGAGTATAGTATTACTCTGAAATCATTAATTTTCCTGAGGGTTTAATTTTCATTACTTTTAAGGCACACAGAGACTCACAAATTTATGATCAAGTTTTAAATATTCCTGTGTTGCAAAATTAAGTCATCACAAAATTTAATATATTTAAAACCGACAAATCGAGAATAAAATTTATTGTAAATAATAGTTGGTTTACAGCATTATACGTATGTAAGATTATAATCTAAAATTAACTTAAACATTTACATACACTGAGCCGTTAAACACTAACCTTAAGCCTGTGACTCTGTCTCCATTTTAGGTTTGATGGGGGTAGGTCTTACATTAAACACTAACCTTAAGCCTGTGACTCTGTCTCCATTTTAGGTTTGATGGGGCTTGGTCTTACTTTAAAAACTAACCTTAAGCCTGTGACTCGGTCTCCATTTTAGGTTTGATGGGGGTAGGTCTTACTTTAAACACTAACCTTAAGCCTGTGACTCTGTCTCCATTTTAGGTTTGATGGGGGTAGGTCTTACATTAAACACTAACCTTAAGCCTGTGACTCTGTCTCCATTTTAGGTTTGATGGGGGTTGGTCTTACTTTAAAAACTAACCTTAAGCCTGTGACTCGGTCTCCATTTTAGGTTTGATGGGGGTAGGTCTTACTTTAAACACTAACCTTAAGCCTGTGACTCGGTCTCCATTTTAGGTTTGATGGGGGTAGGTCTTACATTAAACACTAACCTTAAGCCTGTGACTCGGTCTCCATTTTAGGTTTGATGGGGGTAGGTCTTACTTTAAAAACTAACCTTAAGCCTGTGACTCTGTCTCCATTTTAGGTTTGATGGGGGTAGGTCTTACATTAAACACTAACCTTAAGCCTGTGACTCGGTCTCCATTTTAGGTTTGATGGGGGTAGGTCTTACATTAAACACTAACCTTAAGCCTGTGACTCGGTCTCCATTTTAGGTTTGATGGGGGTAGGTCTTACTTTAAACACTAACCTTAAGCCTGTGACTCTGTCTCCATTTTAGGTTTGATGGGGGTTGGTCTTACTTTAAACACTAACCTTAAGCCTGTGACTCTGTCTCCATTTTAGGTTTGATGGGGGTAGGTCTTACATTAAACACTAACCTTAAGCCTGTGACTCGGTCTCCATTTTAGGTTTGATGGGGGTTGGTCTTACTTTAAACACTAACCTTAAGCCTGTGACTCGGTCTCCATTTTAGGTTTGATGGGGGTAGGTCTTACTTTAAACACTAACCTTAAGCCTGTGACTCGGTCTCCATTTTAGGTTTGATGGGGGTAGGTCTTACTTTAAACACTAACCTTAAGCCTGTGACTCGGTCTCCATTTTAGGTTTGATGGGGGTAGGTCTTACATTAAACACTAACCTTAAGCCTGTGACTCTGTCTCCATTTTAGGTTTGATGGGGGTTGGTCTTACTTTAAAAACTAACCTTAAGCCTGTGACTCGGTCTCCATTTTAGGTTTGATGGGGGTAGGTCTTACTTTAAACACTAACCTTAAGCCTGTGACTCTGTCTCCATTTTAGGTTTGATGGGGGTAGGTCTTACATTAAACACTAACCTTAAGCCTGTGACTCTGTCTCCATTTTAGGTTTGATGGGGGTTGGTCTTACTTTAAAAACTAACCTTAAGCCTGTGACTCGGTCTCCATTTTAGGTTTGATGGGGGTAGGTCTTACTTTAAACACTAACCTTAAGCCTGTGACTCGGTCTCCATTTTAGGTTTGATGGGGGTAGGTCTTACATTAAACACTAACCTTAAGCCTGTGACTCTGTCTCCATTTTAGGTTTGATGGGGGTAGGTCTTACATTAAACACTAACCTTAAGCCTGTGACTCTGTCTCCATTTTAGGTTTGATGGGGGTTGGTCTTACTTTAAAAACTAACCTTAAGCCTGTGACTCGGTCTCCATTTTAGGTTTGATGGGGGTAGGTCTTACTTTAAACACTAACCTTAAGCCTGTGACTCGGTCTCCATTTTAGGTTTGATGGGGGTAGGTCTTACATTAAACACTAACCTTAAGCCTGTGACTCGGTCTCCATTTTAGGTTTGATGGGGGTAGGTCTTACATTAAACACTAACCTTAAGCCTGTGACTCGGTCTCCATTTTAGGTTTGATGGGGGTAGGTCTTACTTTAAACACTAACCTTAAGCCTGTGACTCTGTCTCCATTTTAGGTTTGATGGGGGTAGGTCTTACTTTAAACACTAACCTTAAGCCTGTGACTCGGTCTCCATTTTAGGTTTGATGGGGGTCGGTCCGTTCACGCCCCCACCTCCCCCGCGTATCCCTGTTGATCCTGGAGAAGCCGCTGGGGCGTGACCAGCACGAATAGGTTTAGCTGAAACATTACGAATAAAAATACAACTCCGATTTGAAACACAAGAAATACACCTCACTGACAGACTGGTTTTTAAAACTACAGATAATACCAGACGAGTGTCATTATAAATATTTTCTTTTTCAAGCATAATTCAGACATTTCATTTATTTAAATATATTCATATCGAAAAAAAAAAAATGAAATTGTCCCTCATTTGTTCTTCTATAGAGCTGGAAAGCAAGGATTATAATTTTCACATAGGATTATAATTTTCACATATTTCAAAAAGACAACTAATTAAGGTTTGACATGCATTTATTCGAGTTTTAACCTCCAGTGCTCTGACATGAACTCACCGATCTGAGCGTGCGCCGCGTGACCTCGCCTGGCCAGGTTCTTCTGTCTCACAGCTTCCTTAATCCTGTCCACCTCGTGTTGGTATCTGTAAATATCCAACAAACACTAGATGATTTATCACTTTACCATCATAAGGAATTATACTTTATCCCACCCTAGATAACTAACTACAATCCTCTTTCTGATAATTCAGTTCATTTCAATTTATATACATCTTTTATATAGCAAACAATATATTCATCTTATAGTCTCTTCGTTTCATCCCCCAAGAATCTTATATATCTGAGTTGCGTCAAGCGAAAAGGGACCTTCGTGACAAAATTTTCGAAAATCGTTTTTTCACCGATTCTGAAAGAGCTAGTTTTTCTGAATATTTTGATACGAAATTTTTTATTGTATACCTTCTAAATTCTAATTAAAACTCAAACTGAAAGCAATAAAATTTTTAAAAAAGATAACGCTATTAAACGTTGAATAACGTCGCATAACGTTATTGATATTTGGAACGTTATTGTTACGAAATAACCCTTTTGATTTCGTTAGAAATAATTTTTTCTACATGTATTTAAGGTTTTCAATGCCCCCCCCCCCCCCCCAATTTTAGCATCTATATGATCGTATACATTTTAAAATAGCTATAAGTCTGTTAGGAAAAAAACGACATTTTTTTTCTATATGTATATGTAGACCAATATTGAAATAATAAAGTAAGTTGAACATTTTCAAAGAATTATATTCAACGACATCATTTAATCTTTCTACAACATGAATATAAGCATGCTTTAATCTCTGAAAAATTGGTATTTGAAAGGATCCTTCACAAGGGAATAGACCGCTGACAATGTGTACAAAACCAAACAAGTTCCTACTCTGAAGTTATCTCGCAAGGCATTCGTAACAACTCGGAAATTTTCCAAGGGAGAAATAACGTTCGTGAACAGAAATGACCGAGTATTTACGATTGCTTGCAAAGAACTAAAATGAATACTTATGTTCATGTAGTAAGGTCGTATGGATAAATCCCGGTCAAAGTACGGCTTTTTTCCCTTTCGCCATATCAGCAAACTTACCTCCACAAAAACAAACGCTTACCCAGTACCTACATGTATATGTATTTATTTTTTGTTTTTCCCTGAACAATTGTTTTTTAGGGGGGGGGGGTGCAGCTTTCAGGCATTGTTATAATTTTTTTTACTTATCAATTATATCACACTTCTTTCAAAATCGATGTCCTTTTATTTTATTTCAATTGAGAATTATATTGAAATGTGGAAAATTCCCCAATTCAAATTAGATTAAACGTGATTGCCCCCCCCCCCCCTTCTAACGATGTTACTTGCCTATATGTCGGTGATTTAAGATGCTAAAATCAAATAAAATATACCGGTACACATTGTATCAATTATTATGACTTTACTATATATCAGTGAAAGAAATAATTTTTTTGTACATTGGGGAAACGGGGGGAGGGGTAAGCCTTTCTTCAAAAATGAGCCCAACACGTTGTACTTGCCATGGAACAAAGACACGTTGCATCGCTTGCAATTGTTTAAATTTTGTTTAAGATAAATATCGTATGTTGTACAATTTTGTAAAGAGAAAATCTTGTATTTTTTATTCTCATGTTAAAAATATTATGGAATTGAATTTGAACAGCACTAAAATATACCGATAAAAATATCTAAGTTATGTAGATATCTAGGCTTGATGCAAAACAATTAATCGGACAACAATAAAATTAGGCGTTAAATTCACACTTTCGGAATATACTAAAATCGTTAATATATAATTAACACATGTGTAAACTTTTCTTCTTAGTATGTTGATTCATACAATATTTTATTGACCAAGTCAATGGTACCAGATGACATTCTGACTGTACAATCTAAACATTTGATACACAGTTACATACATGTACATGTAAATAATCAGTTTAATTCATATTGAGCTGTATCAAAGAGAACAAGAAAATATACCCCGGGTATGTTTAAATGGTGTAAGATGCATGGGTCTCATCCCCTGAAAATCCAAATAATATAATCTACGTATACACGCTGCCATCGGAAAAAAATTCTTAAGATTTATTCTCAGCATTATTTTGTAATAGATAGGTCATTATGCATTTGTATAATCGGCAATCCTCGGCTGACTCCGCTTCACTCCATTCAAACAGGTACGAGTCAGCCGAGGAGCTCCGAGTGATACCCCCCCCCCCCCCCAAAAAAAAAAAAAAAAAAAAAAGAAAGAAAAGAAAGAAAAAAAATCACGAATTAATGATGATTATTGGATATTATTTACAAAACGCATAATTTTTTTTTCAAATCCAACATTTTATTCATAGTCAGCTTGTAACATGATCAAACTTTCTCTCATACATTATATATAGAGAGAGAATGCATATATTTTTAAAATCATATGCAGTAAGCAGACACATAGATAGAATCTTCATTTGTTGGAAAGGGCTTTATAAAAAGACTTAATTTTTTAGTCTGAGATTAAAAAAAGGAGTCATCAGAGATTATTATTAAGAGGTCACAACATGCACGAGCGTAAATAATCTGATTTCACGATCGCGGTGTAAATTGAGATAGGTCTATGGCAACATCAACAAAGGGGTTGCATAACTTCCGAATATGAAATTCTTATAATCTTCTGCAAATACATCTACAGTATGTGAAAAAAGAAAACGGAACTATTGAGATATTGCTTGAATACCAGAATAATTAACCATTTCTTGACTGATGATGTGAATTACAAGACAATTAATGATCCGGCACTTAATTAAATGATCAAATATAGGAGCGATCTTTTTTAGAGAAGGGGGGTGCATGTGCCATTGAATTTTCAAAGTGTCTATGGTCAAAATAAAAAAAAAGAAATTAATAGTAAATTAATACATAAAAACGAAAACGAACAAGCAAAATCGAAACCAAAAAAATTAATTAATTAAAAAGAAAAAAATAAAGGAAATCAAGATCGAGAGAATAACGAAAAAAAAAAATCGGAATCCTTGAAAGCTTCCCTTTCCATAGCAACATAAAATGAACATAAGCACAATAAAAAAAGTGCGCGCGCGAGGATGTTTGTGTGTGTGTGTGTGTGTGTGTGGGGGGGGGGGGTAATCAAACCATTTAATTATACGATATTGTGCAAGATTATAAGCTCAACTCAAAATGTTTTGAACTACTGTATTTGCCTTAAATAAAATAAGTAAACTTCAAATCAGAAAATAAAACTAATGTACATGAGTCTGATTTTAAATCATCGCTCTTAATTTTCTACTTTGAAGTTAACAACATCAATTTAAACCAAAGTTAACGTGTTAACGTGTAATGTTTTAATTTATTTCAATAAATTTAGGCAATGAATATTATAAGACCTCCAATTAGTTTTGAAAATGACCACTGTTGATTATTTTCACATTTAATTACGTCAGTTTTTCAAAACTCAGAGTATTGCGCCAAAGGTGATGGCGTTGATGAGCTTTCGCCGCTCCATCCTTTATGACATTGCTACAGACAGTTTCCTAGCAACTGCATTCATGTTTTTCCTACTATATACATGTATCAAATTGACAAATCGCTATTGCAATTATGCTAGTATCAGTTAACTTGATTTGATTACTTAATCTCTGATACAAACTTTGGGCATTGAGTCGCCAATTCTCGGGCCTTTCTGATTAACGGAGAAACAACCTGGAATGTGTAATATGTAATCCCCACCCCCACACCAAAAAAAAAAAAAAAAAAAAAAAAAAAAACATTGAAATAAATGCAGGAGACAACTTAACTGTAGAGTCTGGAGTTCAGCCGGAAAGGCCAAATACGCGATTGTCTTCACAGATAACTGAGGTAAACACGTGCACTGTACATGGATTTGTTCATAGACATTTTTCACTTCTCATGAATAAGGCCATTCATGAACTATCAAAAATTAAATTAGTTAATAAACTATTTTGGAAAAATTACCATTTAATCTATAATTGACGACATTAAACAATTTTTTTTCGGACAGTTATTGGCGTGTTTCTTTTTTAACATTAGTATTACGCAAATAAATTTTTATTTTGCTTTATCGTATGATTTTTTTTATCGACAAAACGCACCGGCGCGACGTCACGTCTTTGAAGCGCTATTGTGACGTAATTACATTTATGTCACGAAGGTCCCTTTTCGCTTGACGCAACTCATCTTTTTTTCCCTCTCTTACTGTAGCCTCTGGCTACATTCTTTTATCACCATTTCTTGATTTAACTAGTCTTCCTATCTAAGATAAATTTTTCTTGTCCCACTCTTCTTTATGTTCTTTTCTAATATTTTAGTGTACATGTATGTAATCTCCTCAGCCACTCAACCATCACAGCCAACCTTATTCCCTAACACTTCCATTACCCACAATTCCTAACCTTATTCTCTCAGACTGCCATTACCCACAATTCCTAACCTTATTCTCTCAGACTGCCATTACCCACAATCCCCGACCTTATTCTCTCAGACTGCCATTACCCACAATCCCCGACCTTATTCTCTCAGACTGCCATTACCCACAATCCCCGACCTTATTCTCTCAGACTGCCATTACCCACAATCCCCGACCTTATTCTCTAAAACTGCCATTACCCACAATCCCCGACCTTATTCTCTAAAACTGCCATTACCCACAACTCCCGACCTTATCCTCTCAGTCGGCCATTACCTACAATTCTACGCCTTATTCTCTCAGTCTACCATTACCCACAATTCCCTACCTCTTCCTGTCTCTCATGGCTCCTTCCTTGGCCTCCTTTAGAGCTGTCTCCAGTGACTTTGTTCTCTCCATTGTGGCCCTCAGTCTCTTCTCCAGCTTAGGTAACTCACATCTCAGATCAGCATTGTCACGCACAAGCTGGAAATAAGTAAACGAGCTAGAAATATCATACTATGTGTTACAGACAAGCTAGAATTATACAATGTTTAACAGACAAGCTAGAATAATACAATGTATTTGTTACAGACAAGCTGGGAATAAATAATGTGTAACACACAATTTTATTTACAAAATTTACACATCAGAATTTAACAATGAACTTTTTGTTTGATATGTCATATTTCTGTCAGATTTACATTAAAATATTGGTCTTCATTTTATTTTATCTTTGACCCTAGTCTAAGCAGTCAGTAACTATTCCTTACCTGTTTGTGGACTTTGGTCAGTTGTTCTAGATTGTTCTCTAGGAATGATATTTTCTGTTTCTGTGCCATGCTTCCTCCTATATCATCCTCTTCCTCATCATCCTTCTTATTGGCTGACTGTAACAGAATCAATGTAACAAGCATTACCATTGGCTGATTGTAGAATCAATGTAACAAGCATCACTATTCACTGACTGTAACACAATCAATGTAACAAGCAAAACTATTGGCTGACTGTAACAGAATCAATGTAACAAGCATAACTATTGGATGAATCTGACACAATCAATGTAACAGGCAAAACTAATGGTTGACTATAACAGAATCAATGTAACAAGCATTATGATTGGTTGACTGTAATAGAATCAATGTAACTATCATTACTATTGGCTGACCATTATAGAATCAATGTAACACACATTACAATTGGCTGACTGTAACAGAATGAATGTTAGAAGCATTATTATTGGCCGACTGTTAGATAATCTTGAAACAAATTATATTATTTCTTTTACAGGTCTAACCTCTACTGACCTTCTTGACTCTGTTCTGTAAGTCCTGTACAAACAGTTTCCTCAAGTTGTGAAGAGTCTGTAACTCTTTAGCCTAAATTAAAGAAAATAAAACATATTTGTAACATGTAAAATTCTATTGCACTCTTTCACTCTATATTTGGATAACTTTATGGCATAAGTTTTCACAATCAAAATGCCCAACTTATGAGGACATGTGCACCTGATGTTGATACTTACTGTAAATGTACTTCATTTGGATTGTACGATGTATGGCAGAAAGTGATTTTTACCAACTTGAAGTTAGCATGGATTTAAATTAGCTCTATCTAAATGTGCTTTATATGAATATAGTTAAATAAAATTTAGCGATGTACTTGATTTAGCGAAAATTGCTTTCACCAAAAGGTGCTAAATAGAATCTGTATTTTGCTGACTGGCCTGTTTGCAGGTGACATTCAATATTGACAGTTTACTTACCACAGTCTCCTCGAGGCCTTTGAGGTCTTGTTTCGCCTGCTCTCGGCGGTCATTCATTAGCGACAGTTCCTGTAACTTCTGAGATTTTTCTGTTTCCTCTGTCTTCAGTTTGTCATAATCCGCCTGAAGTTTCTCCAGCGCCAGACTCAACTTTTGGTTTGTACTGTAGGGAAGACAAATTTTTTTTCAAGAGAATATTTAATATAATACAGAATGATGACCCTGCATAATTATTAATATATTTGTTTTTAATATGATGAATATGCTCTTTCAAGTTAATTTCATACTGTAGACATATTTTTTTCCAGGGGGTCATAATTCCGCCGAATCTCAATTTCTGTTTAATCCGCAGGTAGAAAATTACGCAGATTGTCTAGACTGTCACTAGGGTAAATGCCGGTAATTTCGGACTGTTTGGTCTTCTGCGTAAGCCATGCTTGCTCTAGATTTAACCTGCTACATATGCCTCTGTTTACGATGTGACCTTCAACCATAATACATCTCAGCTCCCGAAAAATCCAGAGAATTCCGAAAATGAAATGAAAATGAAAGTCTTATAAAAGGAAAAACAAAACATGTTCAAGTCCGTTAAATTCGGATAAAGGGTCGGTAAATTCGGACAGTATATAATGTACTTGAATTGAAGTTCGGACAGAGTCCTATAAATTCGGAAATTTTAAAATTCAATCGAATTTCACCTTTGTTTCATATAGCCCCTATCAAACACATAAATTTCCATATATATGTGTGTCTATTTTAATAAATCTGGCATATAATAATTTTATTTGCCTTTTAATTGCAGGTGTAGAACCAATGTCCGATGTACAAATATAGGAATGGACAAGTAAACCACGAAAAACTGTTTTTAATTTGGAATCATCAGTAACTAATTTTATTAATTCAAATAAATAGAAATAACCACATATAAGCAAATTAATCAACAAAACAAGTTATATGTTTTTGTTTTCTTGTAAGGAATTGTTACGCTTCATTAAACATCATATTTTCATGTTTTTCCCTTTGTTTTCCTTAATCATCCGTTTCTCCTCTCTTTTCCTCTTTCTCTCTTGCTTCTGTTCCTCTAATTTTTGTTTTTTCTCTAACTTCTCTCTTTTTTCTTGTATAATAGCCGAGCTTGTCAGAAGCCGGTGTGAAGTTATCGCCCGACTTTTAGGCTTTTTTTCCGACGATTGAACAGCAGCAACAGGAGTAAAAATGTTGTCGATTTCCGTATTCCAAAATGAAGTATTCAGTTCTACCTCCTCCGACACCTCTGGATTTTGCACAACTTCAATTAGTCCCATGTTAATCAGAGTAAGCAAATGTTCTGGATTTTCGATTTCTGATTGACTATTTGCGTCTTTTGACTCGAATTCACCTGCTTCTGTGGGCAAAACAGCGGCTGCTGGGACAGGATTTTCCAGGATATCAGATGGTAAAACATGAAGATCATTAATGCTTTCCAGTACCTGCGTTTCCGCGACCACATCGGGAATTGGAACAATACTGTCACTGAGATCAGGAGTAGTGGGGTATGTAGAAACATTGTGTACTTCAGCAGTGACAGAAACCGTATTTTTGTTAGCAGACTGAGAAAGATCAGGGGAATTCAAGTATGTAGGGACATTGTGTACCTCGGCAGTGACAGCAGCCGTATTTTGGTTTGTAGACTGAGAAAGATCAAGGGAAGTCAAGGATGTAGGGACATTGTGTATCTCAACAGTGACAGCAGCTGTGCTTTTGTTTGTAGACTGAGAAAGATCAAGGGAAGTTAAGGATGTAGGGACATTGTGAACTTCAGAAGTGACAGTAGCCGTGTTTTTGTTTGTAGACTGAGAAAGATCAGGGGAAGTTAAGTATGTAGGGTCTGGGACATTGTGAACCTCAGCAGTGACAGTAGCCGTATTTATTGACTGGGAAAGATCAGGGGTAGTTGGAGCAGAATTTTGCGGGATGTCATAGGCTGAACTTGGTAGATACGCGCTCTCTGGAATAGCTTGTGGGTCAAAGGGATAAATACCGCATGCCCGGAAACCACTAACAATATTTTCGGCTGTAATCCCTTCTTCCCATGCTTTTTTGAATAGGGAAGGGAAGGTCCACTTGTTGATTACATGGGCGGCATTCTGGGAGAGGAAATCGGAGCAGAATTTGTTGTATGCTTTGTTGAATGGGCCAAACACCGACCTGTCCAACGGTTGAAGAAAATGTGTTGTATGTGGGGGCAGAGCGAGGACATGGATGCCTTCCTGATCGGCAAGCTCTAATAGGCCTAAAGTCTCATGAGACCCATGCCCATCAAGAATGAGGAGTTGGGGACGTTCGTTTCCGCAGTTGGGAATAAACACATTTTTAAACCATTGCTCCCCCAACTCCTCATCCATCCAAGCACGATCATTGAAAGTCCACATGCTGTTTTCAGGGGCTTCCGCCGTGTTGTATCCGTACAGGGACTTCTTTGTTTTCCCTTTTACCACTAGCATGGGCGGCATCTTTTCGCCTGAAGCATTTACACATGCCATAATTGTGATGTTGCTACGGTCAGTACTTGTTCGACCAACAACGTTTTTTGTGCCCTTCCGTGCAACAACATTAACAGGTGAGTGTTCTAATTGTTTGCCGGTTTCGTCGGCATTCCAAATTTTCTTTGGTGCATTTTGTAGATTCAAATTTTCGATTATTTTCCCCAAATCATTGAAATACCGCTGAACCACTACCCCATTTAACATTCTAGCCCTGACCGTACCCAACTTTTCTGGTTTTCTCAGACTAATTTCTGGGTGTCGACTTTTGAACCCATACCACCAATGTTTTGTAGGTTGCTTGTTTACAAAACAATTCAGCTTCAATCTATTGCAGAGAATGCCAGTTCTTGATAAAAGTTGTTGCCTAGAAATCCCAAAACCCTTTTCGGCAGTCTGTGTAACATTATCTACAATTCTTTTTTCAATTTCTGGATTCAATGCGGGTTTTCTTCCACTGGAGGCATACACATCAATTTTACCAGATACACGGTCGTACAGCGTTGACTTTTTTACCCCAAATTTTTCAGCCGCCTTTTTCAGAGATAGTTTCCCACTTTTTACCGCATCGTACGCCATTTTCATTTTTTCATAGTCATGCTTTGCATATTTCTGCCTCCGCGATGCAGACTTGTTCTTTTTGCCCATATTCCGTGCACTGAGTAAAAAAAAAAATGAAAAAATTCAAACATACCCACAAAAAAAAAATGATAGAAAAAAAAATCATATATTAAATTTACTTAGATTTTTTTTCAAATGTTAATGCAGAGACGTAGCAACAAGGGGTGGGGGCAGCCCCCCCCCCCTACTTTTCATCCCAACATTACCTTTACTACAGAAAATGTTCATTATTAGGATGGCACCCCCCCCTCCCCACTTTATACCATGGTAAAGTAATATTAAGGAATTGTAGGGAAAAAAATTCGAAGTGAAAGTAACTTGGCTTTGAAAAAGTTGGCCCCCCCCCCACCTTCCCCCCTACGAAATAGGATTTTCAAGTTTGGGCAAGTTTTAATTTTCTTTTTTTGTTTGTTTTTGTTTTTGTCAAGTTTTTCAGGTAAGTAAAAGAAATTTCTGGTTGCCCCCCCCCCAACTTTCAAAAACGATGCTACGTGCCTGTAATGGGTCTTTTTTTCCACTTATCAATTTAATTCTATAAAATTTTAAAGTAAAATTATAATTAAAAATTCACAAATTTGTCCTAGGATAATAGTGTTTGATACCCTTATGGGTGTCCGTAATTATATTCCCATAGGAAAACCTTGTCCGATAAATTCGGACACTTAAAAAAGTGAATTTTATTTATTATTCTCTTTGAATTTATTGTTTGTCTGTATAAAAACACATTTTATACCCTATTAATTTTATTATAAAACATTGCTTAATTCGGTATGTAAATTTTACTTACCAAAAAACGATTTTTTCTTTGACTCTATGGAGAAGTTAAATTTTCCCGGGCATGGAGATTTTGACGGAAAAGGCCGATACGGTGACCGATGCGGAAAATAATTAATTCATGTACTCGAATGTGTTCATATTCGGGATGTCTCTGTATTCTTCGTAAACAAAGGTACAAAATGAATGAAACAACACACAAGACTCTAGGATTTATTTATAAATTCAAGTTATAGAAAAATTTCGTCCGAATTTCCCGTCCGTCCGAAATTACCGGCATTTACCCTATATGCCTTACATTTATATTAATTTTGCTTGATCAAATTTCTGCAGAAAATTTGTGACCTTGTACATAGCGTAAATTAATACCAAGCGGAAAAAAGTTCCTCTACAGTACTTTAATCTGATTTATGACTGTTTGAGCTGGTCTATCGGATACTCACTCTTTGAGCTGATGAGATACTCACTCTTTGAGCTGGTCTATCAGATACTCACTCTTTGAGCTGATGAGATACTCACTCTTTGAGCTGGTCTATGTGATACTCACTCTTTGAGCTGGTCTATGAGACTCTGTTTCTCTGCCACCTCCTCTCTGAGCTCAGCGAGATGTTTGGCGTGCTGTTCTCGGTGTTGCTCCATCTGTTTCTCCAGAGATTCCTTCATGGCTGAGATATTCTGAACGCGATCCGACGCCTCCTTCTCTCGCTCCGAGACCGAGCTCAAGTGCATTTTCTCTGTATAACATAATTATATATACACATTTGAAAAATAAAAATCTTTGAGCTAGAATACAATATCTTTGTTAAACTTAAATTCATCAAAAAATATACAGACTGGAAATAAGAAATTTTTTTAGGCATTTGGGTCTGTTTTGAAAAAAATTATCATGAAAAAAAAACATTGATTAACTATCATGTCTCATATAATTCAATTCTACATGTAAATACTGAACTGCACTGGTCTTCTCAAAATACAGTTAAACCCGCACTCAAAAAAACATGCATAGAAACTACTAGTACCACATCTTTTATTTCTGGCCATATCTGTATTAGGATCTTCAATAAAAACCCTTTTCAAGAGAACCTTGATAATCTAGAGGGTATGCCAAGAAAATAATATCCTTACCCTCCATTTTGAGCATCTCCACTTGATCATTGAGTCTACTTACCCTCCATTTTGAGCATCTCCACTTGATCATTAAGGGAGTCCACAGTCTCCTGAAGCTGTTTCTTCTTGTTGTCAATGTCTTTAATGGTTTCATTCAGTGTGGACATCTTAGCTTCATACTGTTAAAACAGATTAACTAGTTAAAGTAGAATTTATCTTTCTTCACATCAATGCTGTGTTTATGAGCTACTATAGTAAATTTACAGTCACTGAGACCTTTCTCAACACTGCTGAGTTTTCATGACTTAGGTTGTATTGTGAGTTCAAATATAAATGAGATCTTTCTCAGCACTGCTGAGTTTATATGATTTACTTGTATTGTGAGTTTACATGACTTATTTGTAGTATAGTGAGTTTACAGTCACTGAGATCTTTCTCGGCACTGCTGAGTTTACATGACTCACTTGTTGTATTGTGAGTTTACTTACTTGTTGTATGGTGAGTTTACAGTCACTGAGATCTTTCTCTGCACTGCTGAGTTTCTCCTTGACCTCTGTCTCGGTGACCTCCAGTTGCTGAGAACGAGATACGAGCGTCTTGATGTCACTCTTGATCTTCGTGATGTAAATCCTGGCGACCGTGTAATCCTCCTCCAGCTTGTCAGGGCTAGCCCCGCTAAACTAAAAATAGACAAATGGGAAACTCAACTAAAAATAGACAAACAGGAAACCCCTCAAATAAAAAAAGACAGAGGAAATCTCTTCAGCCAGAAATAGTCAAACAGGAGTCTTTTAACCTAAATTAAAACCAAATACACAAAAAAATCTATCAATTTCTGGGCACGTATTTCATACATATGTATGTTGAAGTCACCGCATTAATCTTAAATTGCAAACATTATATTTAATATTTAAGCGATGCCCAATTTTTCAGGGATCTCCTTTAGCCCAAACAAAGCTCTAACTAGTTGACTCGTACCTTGAACTCGTTAGCGTTTCCGCCCACGATACTGCCGATCTCAGACATGTCCTTCATCAGACTCCCCATGATCTCCGTCATCTTCTTCCTCTGGTGGAGCGACGAGTCCTTCATCTTCTCAAACTCAGCCTTGATGTTATCCAGCTCACTCTACAGGAAAACATTAATATATTTTGTAAGTAAACTCTGTGCAGAGCCAGAATCCATGTACAGTAGCTCACTCTAGAATAAATAACATTATCTCAGATAAGTGAAGAAGAACCAGGATCAGAATGCAAATTTATGTACTGCAATATCTATTATTAATTTTCAAGACACCTTATTTTCACCAGATAGTCATTAACCCTCAATTTTAAGCAAGACCCATTCATAATTCCCAATCCAAAACTTCAGTACATATGTACCAGTTTATATACATCAGTACATATGTACCACTTTATATACATCAGTACATACATACCAGCTTCTGTTTAGTATAGATCAGTACATACGTGCATATTAATATACATCAGTACATACGTACCAGTTAATATACATCAGTACATACTTACTAGTTTCAATACAAACACACATACCAAAACACAAAACGTACAGTTTATATACATAAAAATGACGTACCAGTAAATATACATCAGTACATACGTATCTATTTAGCATACATCAGTACATACATACCAGTTTCTATACATCAGTACATATGTACCAGTTTATATACATCAGTACATACGTACCAGTTCATATACATCAGTACATACGTACCAGTTTATATACATCAGTACATATGTACCAGTTTATATATATCAGTACATATGTACTAGATTATAAACATCAGTACATATGTACCAGTTTCTATACATCAGTACATACGTACCAGTTTCTATACATCAGTACATACGTACCAGTTTATGTACATCAGTACGTACGTACCATTTAATATACATCAGTACATATGTACCAGTTTATATATATCAGTACATACGTACCAGTATATATACATCAGTACATACGTACCAGTTCATATACATCAGTACATATGTACCAGTTTATATATATCAGTACATACGTACCAGTTCATATACATCAGTACATACGTACCAGTATATATACATCAGTACATACGTACCAGTTTATATACATCAATACATACATACTAGTATATATACATCAGTACATATGTACCAGTTTATATACATCAAAAATACGTACCAGTTTATGTACATCAGTACATACGTATCAGTTTATATACATCAAAAATACGTACCAGTTTATGTACATCAGTACATATGTACCAGTTTATATACATCAGTACATACGTACCAGTTCATATACATCAGTACATACGTACCAGTTTATATACATCAGTACATATGTACCAGTTTATATATATCAGTACATACGTACTAGATTATAAACATCAGTACATATGTACCAGTTTCTATACATCAGTACATACGTACCAGTTTCTATACATCAGTACATACATACCAGTTTATGTACATCAGTACATACGTACCAGTTAATATACATCAGTACATATGTACCAGTTTATATATATCAGTACATACGTACCAGTATATATACATCAGTACATACGTACCAGTTCATATACATCAGTACATATGTACCAGTTTATATATATCAGTACATACGTACCAGTTCATATACATCAGTACATACGTACCAGTATATATACATCAGTACATACGTACCAGTTTATATACATCAGTACATACATACCAGTATATATATACATCAGTACATATGTACCAGTTTATATACATAAAAAATACGTACCAGTTTATGTACATCAGTACATACGTATCAGTTTATATACATTAGTATATACATACCAGTTCATATATACATCAGTACATACGTACCAGTTTATATACATCAGTACATACGTACCAGTTTATATACATCAGTACATACCTACCAGTTTATATACATCAGTACATACGTACCAGTTTATATACATCAGTACATATGTGCCAGTTTATATATTTCAGTACATACGTACCAGTTTCTGTTTACATACATCAGTACATACGTACCAGTTTATATACATCAATACATACATACTAGTATATATACATCAGTACATATGTACCAGTTTATATACATCAAAAATACGTACCAGTTTATGTACATCAGTACATACGTATCAGTTTATATACATTAGTACATACATACCAGTTCATATACATCAGTACATATGTACCAGTTTATATACATCAGTACATACGTACCAGTTCATATACATCAGTACATACGTACCAGTTTATATACATCAGTACATATGTACCAGTTTATATATATCAGTACATACGTACTAGATTATAAACATCAGTACATATGTACCAGTTTCTATACATCAGTACATACGTACCAGTTTCTATACATCAGTACATACATACCAGTTTATGTACATCAGTACATACGTACCAGTTAATATACATCAGTACATATGTACCAGTTTATATATATCAGTACATACGTACCAGTATATATACATCAGTACATACGTACCAGTTCATATACATCAGTACATATGTACCAGTTTATATATATCAGTACATACGTACCAGTTCATATACATCAGTACATACGTACCAGTATATATACATCAGTACATACGTACCAGTTTATATACATCAGTACATACATACCAGTATATATATACATCAGTACATATGTACCAGTTTATATACATAAAAAATACGTACCAGTTTATGTACATCAGTACATACGTATCAGTTTATATACATTAGTATATACATACCAGTTCATATATACATCAGTACATACGTACCAGTTTATATACATCAGTACATACGTACCAGTTTATATACATCAGTACATACGTACCAGTTTATATACATCAGTACATACCTACCAGTTTATATACATCAGTACATACGTACCAGTTTATATACATCAGTACATATGTACCAGTTTATATATTTCAGTACATACGTACCAGTTTCTGTTTACATACATCAGTACATACGTACCAGTTTCTATACATCAGTACATACATACCAGTTTCTATACATCAGTACATACGTACCAGTTTCTATACATCAGTACATACATACCAGTTTCTATACATCAGTACATACGTACCAGTTCATATACATCAGTACATACGTACCAGTTTCTATACATCAGTACATACGTACCAGTTTCTATACATCAGTACATATGTACCAGTTTCTATACATCAGTACATACGTACCAGTTTCTATACATCAGTACATACGTACCAGTTTCTGGTTCAGTTCCTCTACGATGGTCTCGTTTTCTTTGTTCTTGTTCTCCACTTCCTGTGATTTCTGGTCGTAATTCATCGCCAACTCCTCCAACGCCTGCAGAACTTCCTTCACCTGTAAATACACACATTTGCAATTTATTATTCTCATAATTTGACATTGAAGAGCTCATTCGCAATAATATGTACTTGCAAAAAATAAAGAATCTACAGTATATACCTGTAAATATACAAATAAAATTATAAACATGTTCCAAGGCACATTCACCTAGACAAAAAAGATTTTTTTATGAGGAAGGAATTCAGGGCTTTATAACCCTTGCAGGGCTACTTTCTCTACATGTAAATAAAGACATCATTAGAATAGGACTTTAAGAGGTGTACCTTTTGTGTAATTTTTAATTGTATAAAGTTAACATTGGAAAGATTTTTTCTTATTTTATCAATTCCAGAGTTCATCTTAGAGATATTTCATGTAAAGAAATAAAAGTTGGTGAATGATGAGGAATTCATTTATAAAAATTCATCACTAAGGCCATGCAAAGCTAATTCCTTGGTTCTAAGGCCTTTTTTCAAGAAATATGACGAGGGAGGGAGGCACTTTTTCTGACTTTTTATTGCCTTCAAAACATGATGAGACAGCTTTTCTACATTGTATAAAACCTTTAAAAATGATGAGGAAGGTGATTTGTTGTTTTTATCTTACTGATTTAGCAATAAAAATGGTCAAAGAGGCACCCTTGGAAGAGATGAGCAACGGCCTAAGAACCAAGAAATTAATTTTTTTGCCTGAAATCCCCTATTTATACCTCGTCCTTGGCTGAGTCGTTATCGGCCTGTATTCGTGTCATCTCCTGCTGCAGCGAATCGTAGTCTCGTTTTCCCATCGTGATCAGGTCTTCCTGTCCCAGCATTTGTTCCTTCAATCTCTCTATCATCTGAGATAATTCATTTATCTCCTCATCCTGATTGGAAAGAGAGAAAAGATCAATATCAGGCATTTGTACTGTATACAGAGTTATTTTTCCTCTTCTTATTTTTGCCCATTCACACTTGAAGACAACTCTACCCCGTTTAACTTTGCAAAGGATTATTCTTTACCCTGTTTTTTATTTTCACACTTGAAGACAATTTTACCCCATTTTAAATTCACACAGGGTTATTCTTGCACTGTGATATTTTCACCCCTTCACACTTGGGAGATAATTTTACCCTGTTTCAACTTTGCACGGGGTTATTTTTACCCAGTGTTATTTTTGTCTTATCACACACTTGAACCCCTTTTTTAACTTGTCACTACACTGACCTTGTCGTCCAGTTGCTCGTAGAGCTTCATCTTCTCCTCCTCCAGCTGAGCCTTCGTGTTCTCGTCCAGCGTGGAGCTGACGCTGGCGGTGAGGGCGGCGGGCAGGGGCGGCTTCTCTTCCTCCTGTAATGACGCTGTGCTCGCCTTCATGTCCACTTGTTCATCCAGAGTAACAGATTGACCTTATAACGGAATCAACATACACATTATAACATAAGGACATTGTACCAAGCAGCTTTTAACTTTCAATTTGCAGATCCACTATTTCATTTTACAAAAGTTACAAAAAAAATTAATCATATCAAAATATTATTTCTTTGAATACAGTCATGTTAAATTTATTTCTTTTGGCATACAAACAATATTTTACAATCATATCAGCTCTGTAGCTGATTGCTATGAGATAATCATATTTTAATTAGGAATTCCTGTCCATTTTCTGAACAGCCTGTTTATAATGAGATATAATCAACCTTAAACTAACTCAATGTTGTCAGAGATTAGAAATTAGTCACTAATGAACCATTAGGAGAAAATCAATTAAAAACTTAACCACTGATGAAAAATAACTGACAAGTGAGTTTTCTTTTAAGGAAACACTGAGAAGTGCACCGCAGTGAATGAGTGAAAAACAACTTACCACTGACAAGTGCACCGCAGTAAAAAAAACAACTTACCACTGCGCCACTTTTGGAGCTCGGCCTGACATTTCTCCAGCAGTCCCTTGTACCGCGCCGCTTTCTCCTTTTCTTTCTCGTATCTCTTCTTCCATTCCTCCGCTGTTAGTTCTTCATTTACAGAAACAATGTTCTTAATCGTCTTAGCTCTATAGAAAATAAAGGACTTAACATGTCAGCTCTCCATTCACAGATACAATGTTCTTAATCGTCTTAGCTCTACAGAAAATAAAGGACTCAACATGTCAGTTCTCCATTCACAGATATAATGTTCTTAATCGTCTTAGCTCTACAGAAAATAAAGGACTCAACATGTCAGTTCTCCATTCACAGATACAATGTTCTTAATCGTCTTAGCTCTACAGAAAATAAAGGACTCAACATGTCAGCTCTTCATTTACAGATACAATGTTCTTAATCGTCTTAGCTCTATAGAAAATAAAGAACTCAACATGTCAGTTCTCCATTTACAGATACAATGTTCTTAATCGTCTTAGCTCTATAGAAAATAAAGGACTCAACATGTCAGCTCTTCATTTACAGATACAATGTTCTTAATCGTCTTAACTCTATAGAAAATAAAGGACTCAACATGTCAGCTCTTCATTTACAGATACAATGTTCTTAATCGTCTTAGCTCTATAGAAAATAAAGAACTCAACATGTCAGTTCTCCATTTACAGATACAATGTTCTTAATCGTCTTAGCTCTATAGAAAATAAAGGACTCAACATGTCAGCTCTTCATTTACAGATACAATGTTCTTAATCGTCTTAGCTCTATAGAAAATAAAGGACTCAACATGTCAGCTCTTCATTTACAGATACAATGTTCTTAATCGTCTTAGCTCTATAGAAAATAAAGAACTCAACATGTCAGTTCTCCATTCACAGATACAATGTTTTTAAACGTCTTAGCTCTAGTTAAATCACAGGCCTTATAGGTCACCTGAGTATCATGTAACAACTTTCCAGCGCTTGTATTTGGTTTGTGATTTAATCCCAAGGTCATGAAATTCACAAATTTTGAAAGAGGCACCATGCATTGCTTATCAAAGAGCAGATTTCAAAGCATTGATTTATTTTTAGTCAAAGTACAAATCAATTCTTTAAAACTCTTTCAATATATCTTCATTTTTTAAATGTGTGTTAGGTGAATGTGTAGACATCGTACTAAAACATACTTGATGCCTAAAATTATAATTCCTATCATAAAACAGACAGGGAATACTGCGGAGTAGGGTGAACATTTTTTCAATTAAGTGTAAAATAATTTTTCTGGCTGCCACAAGTGATACTACATGCCTGTAATCCCTGTATATATTTGTATATACTTTCTTTTTAATAGTTGAATTTTTTTTAATTTCTTCAAGCTTTTGTTTATTTCTTCCTCAAATGGACTTAACTTCTCCCATAGTTTTATTCATTACATCTGATGCTTAAGAATGATACTTAGACTGTAAGCTATAACAGAGACCTAAACAATGGCGCTAGCAATAGCTACCACCGGCAGTTTTAAACCTGTGGGGAGGAAAATAATTCATCGACAGATACTTTTGAAACGAATACATAATTATCTCACCAGCATGTCATTATGCAACAAGGTCGTCAGCATTTCATTTGTCCTTTGAATGGGTGAAATGTTTCAAATGGCACTCTTATCGATGAATTTTACAATAAATCAAGCTATCTTTGCAGATCTAGCTTTATTACCCGCCAAGTTCATCTTAAAACCGGAAGTACAAGTTTGTAAATTTGAAATCTTTATCCAAACTCAAATTTGACATCAGAAAGAAAAAAAATGTTTTTATTATTTTTTTTCATGAAAATTCAAACCCTTGAGCGGTGGGTTTGTAAACCTGAAAATAAAATAAATCCTGGCCTTAAATATGTAATTAGATCATTGGCATATTAACCAAGAGCAAAGGATAAGATGTTCAAAGAATTCATGCATTTCACTCTATAATCATTAGAGCCCCACCCTAAAACATGAACCCCTGACCCAGGGGCCCTGAAATTCACAAATTGGGAAGAGGCAGTCTTATTCAACATAACTATGGACTTGGTTAGTTTATTTAATACCCAGGAGTAGAGAAGAAGATATTTAAAGAATTAATGTATTTTCACTATATAATCAATAGAGCCCCGCCCTAACACCAGAACCCCTGACCCTGGGGCCATAAAATTCACAATTTTGGTAGAGGCACTCTTGCTCATCATAACTATGTACTTAATTTAGTTTATTTAATACCCAGGAGCAGAGAAGAAGATTTTCAAAGAAATAATGCATTTTCACTATATACTTATTTAGCCCCACCCTAGCACCCTAGTACCCCTGACCCCAGGGCCATGAATTTCATATTTTTGGTAGAGGACTCAATGCTGATTACAGTCATGCAAACAGTTTGACTGCTTGATGTCCAGGAGTAAAGAAGAGGATTTTTAAAGATTTCATAAATTTAACAGGTTTTTGCCCCACCCATCAGGCCCAAGGGGGGCAGGGACCATGAAATTCACAATTTTTGTTCCCCTTCATCCATAGACGCTTTGTGCTAAATTTGGTTGAAATTGGTTGAGTGGTTGCAGAGAAGAAGCTGAAAATGTTCAAATGTTAACACACGGTGCACGACGACGGACGAAAACGGATAGCAATAGGTCACCTGAGTTTACTCAGGTGACCTAAAAGTAAAATTTTTAAAATAAAGAACAAGCTAGACTTAACACGTTAGCTGTTGATCGAACAAGATTTTTTTGTTAACAATTAGATACGTTGGACATTAAATGCTCGCACAGCTTACCCATATAATATAAACTCATCATTCCAAGAAAACACCAAGATACTGTATGCTGGAATTCTCTAAACTTTCAGAATTTTTTTTTACAATCTAATTTTAAGCTACTGGTATATAATAATGTATCTTACCGCTGACCAAACAGTAAGGTAGACTTGGTTTCCGATTCATTGAAGGAGGCGGGAGAGCAGCAGATGACAACCGTCGTCCGGGCGTTTCCTCCTAAACTCTCCTGGAGTATACGTGTCAGCTTACTGTCTCTGTACGGCACGTGGCTCTTCTGCAAATCACAACATCATAGAAGCTAACTCAACATGACCAGACTCGGAAAACACACTTGTAAGCCAAAAATTTTACATCATAGCAGTTAATTCAGTATGATTAGACTTAGATACATGTATAAAGTTTATACCATAAACACAGAAATAAACTTCATGTGATCAGACAAACAAACTCCATATCATAAACACACAAATAATCTGATATTATCAGACACAGTATTTATAGCAAAATGAAGAAGATTTACAAAATCTCATTTGTACATTCTTCTGCACAGTGACTACATGTACTGTAAACATGATAAACCAACTTTTATTCGCAACCAGTAATATCCACAATTTTTGCAACCTTCATTTATTAGTGAATATTTATCATCCCAATACAATAATTCTGTATGTCTTTATGTAAATGTGTCCTCGTTTGTGAACATTAGTAGTTGCAAACACATTCCAAACTGATGCATCAGGAATAACAGATTTTGTGCTTGATTTTGTTGGTTGACAGTATTTACAGCTTTTTTTATATCAATATTTGATGTTTGTATAGTTATACAATAGTTGGTTGACAGTATTTACAGATTTTTTTATATCAATATTTGATGTTTGTATAGTTATACAATAGTTGGTTGACAGTATTTACAGATTTTTTTTAATATCAGTATTTTGAAGTTTATATGTGTGTGTGCTTACATTGCCGTCCGCCAGTGCAGCAATGACATTCCCCAGAGCAGATAATGATTTGTTGATATTTTTAGCTTCGTCCAACACGGCACCCTCAGCTCCCGTCTTGCTGACCTGAAAAAATTGAGCTTGTTGATTTATAAATTAATATAGAAGAGGCCCATTGGCTATATCGCTCACCCGAGTAACTCTTTTGCCATTCTGTTCAAGATTTCCTCCACTGTAATAACTATCATGACCCCGCCCTTCCCCAAGGGGTCATGATCTGGATAAATTAGAGTACACCATACCCCAAGCAGATTCCACACATGTTTTAGCTTAAAAATACTAAATAATGTTTCTTTTCAACCACACAATCAAATTCCTTTGTACTTTTTATTCCTCAAACCATGAAAATTTGGCCCCACGAATTGAATTGATGTTACAGTAAGCGATTGTAAAATATAGTATTTACTGCCCTTTTGGATACGTACTTTTTCACTTCCAGCCAGGTCCACTAAGTACAGTTTGCCGTTCAGTTTCTTCTGGTTCTCCAGGTTTTCTTGTTTCACGTTGATAAGGAACACACTGTGTGACCGAGAACTATGCTCATTCATATCTACAATATAAAACAGAGGTGAAGAAATTCTGTAAATAAACTTTCCTGTTGTCTAGGGGGAGTTGCTGATGTATCAGAATCTGTAAATATACACTTAATCTTTTTAGGCCTAATTCTAATTCATGCCCCTAAACAAATGAAATGAAAAGAAGCATGTTTAATTTCATTTGCAAGCCTGGTACCATAAACACACAAACTGGTGACGGCTACATTGCGATAAGGTTTTTCTTACTGGCAACGGCGACATGGTGATAGGCTTTTACTTACTGCTGACGACAACATAACAGCGACATGACGATTAACTTTTATTTACTGGTGATAGTGACATGACGATTAACTTTTTATTGATTGGTGACCACGACATGACGATTAGCTTTTACTTACTGGTGACAGCAACATGGCGATTAGCTTTTACTTACTGGTGACGGCGACATGGCGATTAGCTTTTCCTTCATCAATGGCTTCCATCACTTCTTCTGGACTGGACACAAATCTCTCTGTGGCTCCCTATATGTTAATTTACAGTTTGTTAGACCAATGAGAACTGACTCCGTTTCATTCAATCGAATTATAAGCTCGTTTTTTTTTACCTCATTAAAACAAAAACTCTTTCTCAACATAACATCTCAATCTCTCTGCCACATGAAGATGAATCAATCTATCTCAATCCCCCCTAGATATTATTATTATTATTCTACTTTTATATAGCGCCCTATATAATTATGGAGTTACCCTAAAGCGCTTTACACGTAGAAAACAACAGTATAAAACAAAGGAGGGGTACAATATAAAAAAGCAAAAAGGTAAAATAATAGGGCGTTTTTTTTTTTGTTTGTTTGTTTTTTTTTTTTAAATAAAATAAAACCAACTGGATGCTCCATTGTGACTAGAGCCTTATAAACTAAAGGCGAGTCTAAAAAGATGTGTTTTTAGATTTCTTTAAAAAAATATCTTTCTTTCATGATGTTGTCTCTTTTTCTCTCATGATAAATATGCCAAACCATTTAGTTTCTCTCACTCATTTGTCTAAGTTTCCACTATAAAATCTCACTTCACGGATTAGAAAACATTTTTGTCACCACTTTCACCATATATCTACCAGAAAGTTGTGTTATTTAACCCACCTTGACATATGGAACTCTATTCTTGTCTTCATGTACTGACAGATTCACCTTGGAAACTGTACAGAAATAAAATATATTAGTCATTTATCACAAACTTAATGAAAATATAATTTATGACTGTCAGAAAGTACAATTTTACTTCTCATATAACTTGTATGAGCAGTTCACCACCACCCTCTTCTCCCATGTTCATGATGTTTGATATATTTAGTTAACATTATTATCCCAATGACAGAAATCCTTAGGTGTTTTGTTATCACTCATACTCACTGTCAAGTAAATCTCGGATTTTATCCATGTAGATCTCAAAATAGGACACCTACAAAAACAAAATAAAGGATAAAAGAATATATCAGCTAAAGACTTACTTATTCATAACAGTTACACTTCAGGTAAACAAGAAAATAAATAAAATAATCAAGTAAATAAATATTCCTTGATTCCCGCTATCTCCCATAGTAATACCACTCGGACATTCCCCTTTCTTACCATAGGATAACTATATGTACTTAAAATATTCTGTATCATTCTACCTTTATCATGCCTTGTCCAATATAATCATCAACACATCACCCCTAAATCAAAATTTTTATACACCTACTTTGATGTGGAATTCCAGATTTTCTTCCATTCCATAAATATAACTGAAGATATCCTGAACGATCCTTGGAATAATTCCATGCATCTTGTCATTTCCAAGAACACCCTGTCCAAGATGAAAATAGCAAATTCTAAATGTAGTCATCATAAAATAACAACTGAATGAATTGATTACATATTTTCAAAAAATACAGTACATTTGAAAAAAATCCTCAAGTGGTACAAGTATATTTCATCCTATGGCCCCCAAAAATTAATCAATAGTTTCTCAGGCACCGCCGCATCAGTTTAAAAACGGCCGCATTGATCAATTTTTTTGACATATTGAAAAGGGAAATAACCCAATTTTCTATTTTTCCAAGTTGAAAAAGAAAATCGAGTTATTGCCCTTTTCATAAATGCTAAGATAGACGTTTTTATTAGAAAAACAATATCTTTCTTCTAAATCTACAGTATTTTATAAGTTAACTTTTAAATAAATGTTTGGAATAAAATTATTTAAGGTTGAATACATATTATAACTAATTTCAGAGAACAAAACTTAAGAATTAGTAGATATTATCATTTTATTGAACAAATGACTTTTTAAAAACAAGAGGCCCATGGGCCACATCGCTCACCTGAGAAGCTTTGACCATTCTGTTCTTTACCAGATTTCCCCCTTGTTATACATAATGCATCCCCATCCTACCCCACTGATCATAATTTAGACATTTTGAAATCTACACTACCACATGATCCTTCCATGGATGGGCACATATGTTTCAGCTTTTTTGGCCCAGTGGTTCCTGAGAAGAAGATTTTTAAAGATTTTTCCTATATATTTCTATGTAAAACTTTGATTCCCTATAATGGCCCCGCCCTTCCCCCAGGGGTCATGATTTGAACAATTTAGAATTTACACTACCCCAGAATGCTTCCACATAAGCTTCACTTTTTCTGGCCCAGTGGTTTTTGAGAAGAAGATTTTCAAAGATTTTTCCTATATATTTCTATATAAAACTTTGATTCCCCATTGTGGCCCCGCCCTTCCCCCGGGGGTCATGATTTGAACAATTTAGAATCTACATTATACCAGGATGCTTCCACATAAGTTTCAGCTTTTCTGGCCCAGTGGTTCTTGAGAAGAAGATTTTCAAAGATTTTTCCTATATATTTCTATATAAAACTTTGATTCCCCATTGTGGCCCCGCCCTTTCCCCCAGGGGTCATCATTTGAACAATTTAGAATCTACATTATACCAGGATGCTTCCACATAAGTTTCAGCTTTTCTGGCCCAGTGGTTCTTGAGAAGAAGATTTTCAAAGATTTTTTCCTATATATTTCTTTATAAAACTTTGATACCCCATTGTGGCCTTGCCCTTCCCCCCGGTGTCATGATTTGAACAATTTAGAATCTACACTATACCAGGATGCTTCCATATAAGTTTCAGCTTTTCTAGCCCAGTGGTTCTTGAGAAGAAGATTTTCAAAGATTTTTCCTATATATTTCTTTATAAAACTTTGATACCCCATTGTGGCCCTGCCCTTCCCCCGGGGGTCATGATTTGAACAATTTAGAATCTACATTATACCAGGATGCTTCCACATAAGTTTCAGCTTTTCTGGCCCAGTGGTTCTTGAGAAGAAGATTTTCAAATATTTTTCCTATATATTTCTATGTAAAACTTTGATTCCCCATTGTGGCCCCGCCCTTCCCCCGGGGGTCATGATGTGAACAATTTAGAATCTTCACTATACCAGGATGCTTCCACATAAGTTTCAGCTTTTCTGACCCAGTGGTTCTTGAGAAGAAGATTTTCAAAGATTTTTCCTATATATTTCTATGTAAAACTTTGATTCCCCATTGTGGCCCCGCCCTTCCCCCGGGGGTCATTATTTGAACAATTTAGAATCTACACTACCCCAGGATGCTTCCACATAAGTTTCAGCTTTACTGGCCCAGTGGTTCTTGAGAAGAAGATTTTTTAATGACCCAACCCTATTTTTGTCTTTTCTTGATTATCTCCCCTTGCGAGGGGATATGTCCCTTCATTTTAACAATTTAAATTCCCCTTCACCCAAGGATGCTTTGTACCAAGTTTGGTCAAAATTGGCCCTGTGGTTCTTGAGAAGAAGTCGAAAATGTGAAAAGTTTACAGACGGACGGACAGACGGACGGATAGACGGACGGACAGACAGACGGACGGACGACGGACAAAATGTGATCAGAAAAGCTCACTTGAGCCTTCGGCTCAGGTGAGCTAAAAAAGGTGCAGACTAAATCCTGCTTCAAAAAAAAAAAAAAAAAGCCTGCCTGCCGCATTGAATTTTGATTTTTTTGGCCTGAGAAACAATTGATTAATTTTTTTTGGCATATACTCTATATTACACAGAACATTCTTAAACTTATCTTCTACTGAGCATAAATTATTCTCAAAAAAATAAACTAGATGTTTATAGTAACAATCCTAAATCTTAGGCACACAATATTTAAATTCAAATTCATCAACATAGTGCATGAGCTTAATAATATGAATTTTTTTCTCTCCTAAAAAGTTCTGACAGGGGCAATAACTCTAAAATGGTCAATGAACATAACAATGACTTGTCTTGGAATCCCACCTCCATGGTATGTGTTTTGCCGGAGGATGTCTGTCCATAGGCAAAGATGGTTCCATTGTATCCACCCAATACATCTGAAAGAAAAGATCTCACTAATTAAATAAATTTACATGCGGTAAGCTAGTAAAATAAAGTACAATAAATTTATCCTAATAACATTGAACTGGTTTAGACTTTTAATTTGTTAACAGGAGCATAAACAAGTACTAGACTTATTCATCAACTCATTACTGGAATCCTGACAAAGTGAATAAATCATGGTTGGTTTCTAGTACTATAGGTGTCCATAGGAATTGAACTCAAAATATGAGGGGACGTATTACAAGAAGAAAACTGCCTTGGGTTCCTCCCTTTGTGAGAACGGAGGGGAAAAAGCCAGAATAACTGAGAGGGTGGCAGGGAAATGCCCCCCCCCCCAGGTCTTATGCACAACAACCCTGACATGTATACATCTTTGTATGCTGTCATAAACTTTGACTATGCAATTTCTCACATCAGCTTAAATTATTTGAAGAGCATATGAAATGTAACTTGTCAATCCAAGAAAACTGCACAGTTTCTGCCTGCTTATAATAGATAAATAGTTAGATTTCACATTAACGCTGTCTCGATACAAACCGGCTACAATAGGCTTGGCTGCTGTCTCGTAGACCTGCTCCTGAGTGACATTGGGTTTTAAAACTCGGTCAAACACAAACAGCTTCCCCTACAATAAACCAATAATTAAAATTAATAACATTAATTAGTTAACTTTGATTAATATCTAGCAGCATGCATGCACTTTCAGTAACTTAACAAAATTAGATGCCACACAACCTGGTAATTGAATGAATGAAAAAATCTCGTCATGATGATCGATTGACAATTTGACATCATATGCAGTGATATATGCCCTCCTTTTATCATTAAGTAACTGTAAGTGATGTCCAGTGTAGATTTGTGCAATTTTTAAACATCAATTGATCAAATATTCAAGCGAGTGGAAAGTGTATCATTCTACATACTGAATTAAAAACACATGCAATACTTCAAAGTTTGACCACCTCTCCACATATCTGAAGTAACTGTACCCCCCTCCCCCATATCTGAGGTTACTGTAATCTCAGTAAGATGGGTAGAGACTAAAATTTTGGTCTGACATCGGGGCAAAAAACCCCGAATCACATTGTGGCATGGGTAGTCTAGTGGTTAAAGTGCCGGACTCCAAACCGAAAGGTTGCGAGTTCGAATCCTGGCCACGGCAATTCGACGATGTGTCCTAGGGAAAAACACTTCACATGAATTTCCTCACTCCACCTAAGTGTAAATGGGGTACCTGGCTATAGACAGTGAAAGATATTGTCAGAATGTTAGTGTTCTAGCATCTTAAGGTAGTTCTATACTCGGCACTAAATGGGCTCAATCTTTAAAAATCTGCTTTTATAAGATAGACATACATCCCAGCAATGGATAGACACAAGAAAAATGATATGTCAACGTGTTTACTTTTCCGCTATAGCCTATCGGAGTATATACCCCGAAATGTAAAATACTGAAAATTTACCTATCCTAGATTTTGTTGTATATAAATTAATTAAAGTCTAAATATTCAACTTTAATACCCAAAATAGAGTAGAAACATGTTAGTAAACAATATGTAATCCTTGTTTTGTATGAATTATTATAAATAGATGCACTTTGTTAGGCTATTGTATCAAAATTTAATGTGAGAAAATATGCTTCACAGGACAATCTCGGTCATTTAAAAAAAAATTATGGACTCAAACTTCGTAAATTTACATTATTTTTACTAAATTATATTTAAGAAAAAGAATAAGCTGAAAAAAATTATATGTTGACGCATTACTTTTTGTGGTATGAGCTCTACACTAAAGAGACCCCCCTAATTTCTTTCTTCCAGAAGTAATATATTGCCACATATTCCTGTAATACTGTTAATGTTTGAGTGTATACTTGTATTAACAAAGTTGTACATAATTTAAAACAATTATTATACACACCCAAAACCTATTGTCCCTAAAATTTATCTTATTGTACTCAAAAAAAAAAAAAAAAAAAAAAAATTAAATTGGAGACGATGAAAATGAAAGTAATTGACTGATTCTCAGAAACTGGATGATTTTGTTACAGAAAGTAACTAAGTATGCTACAAAAGAGTCAACTTTTGTCAAATACTTATATTCAAAAGAAAATGTTGCATTGGGATTCGTGGGTAAGCAGGTTGGGGGAGGGGGGTATGCGTTGTATGCAATAATTATTATTCAAAGTAAATTTTGTAATGTTTGATAAGTAAAATCCATTAATTGTCTAATCAATTGCAAATCGTAGTCATTACTTTACTATTAGCTTGAACTTGGCCGCCGACAGTAGTCGCCTCGATAGTTTGATACATGTTCTGATGTAGCATGAGATGACCATGGTCCGTGTTTTCGGCGCGGCATATAAAACATGCATCATTCACAGAAATATCGTTTTATTACCTAATTATTTCTGTCAACCGAAAGTTGTTCCCAGCCTTCTCTTATTCTATCAATTTATCCTTAAACTGTAGAATCTGTATTTGTTGACGCGACCGACTTCGAGCAAAATCGTTACCGGATATTTAAAACGCTAAGTAAAAGTCAAACCAATACAGTTAAAAAATCTCATCTCGGAAAAAGGAAGCGCGGTTCCGGTTTTACTATTCGTCAGTGACGTAGTGCGAGTATAGAACTACTTTAACGGCAGTTTGCACTGAGAAAAGATTCTGGATTGTTATGGTCTGCTGGGGTGGGGTAATAATGAATTGTAAAGCACTTTGAGTAGCATTTATGCTAGAAAGGCGCTATATAAAAACCAATCATTATTGTGCAGGATCGCACTGAGACGTAGACGTCAGACCAAAATTTTAATCTTACACATCTTGCTGAGATTTAGGCGACTGTAACCCCCTACCAATCCATACATTTTTTCAGACAGTCATACACCTACAGATAATTACTTATAATACCCATTCATTTACTTTGTTTGTCTACCGACATGATGATGAACACTTACGCCACAGTTAATGGAATCTTCTGTCGGAAACTTCACCACGAACTTACTCCCGGCTTTTTCTTCCGAGGAGTTTAGAGGTCGTATCCGACAGACGACTTTGATGCCGCATTCGTCAGCCGGCGTCGTCATGTTTTACCAGGACGATGGCTGCAGTCCGAGTCTAGAAATCTAATTATGCATCGATCTCATCAATATGATAGAAACTCAGTCCATCATTATAATTCAAACGCATACGAGACCTCTAAAAATAATAACAAACTGACTAAATGAGAATTTTTTAGAGAAGATCTTAAAGTGGAATGTTTAGAGAACTAGAAATACGGAAGGGTGTTGCCTTGCAATCCTTGAAAACGGTGGATCGGGTCCAAGTTTTTATCACATAACGTCTGCTTCGAATCCCATAATCAATGTCAGAATTGCATGGTGGAAGATGACGTGATTTATTGATTGCGGGGAACCTCGTGTATTTGTGACATCTTCCTATGCTTTTTCAAGAGGATTCCCGAATGAAATTTCGGCATAATGCAAATTCCGGTACCAGACAACTCGTACACAAACATTTCGCGTGCTACTAAATTTTCCGTTTATTTCCCGAACATGACAAGGAGCACACGTCGCATTGGGTGTCACCGATAGATAGGGGATGCTCACGTGGGTGGGGGTTTTAAAGTTGGGAGGTTGATCAACCTGGGAAAAAATACTTAATTGTATGAATTACCTTAAAGTTTTCAAAGGCAGAGAATTTAAGCACCGCCTTCAAAATTAACATGGATTAAAAAAATTCTGGCAATAAATAAAATTCCCCCCATTCTACAGCAAATATCTAAGCTACAAAAAAATTATTTTTCTATAACATTATTCAAAATTTTTTTTACTGAATTGCAATTAGGAAAACAATATTTTTATTAGATCAAGAGTTACAGATCGAGTCATGAAATTTTAGTCTTAGTCGTAAGATTTTTTGTGAAAAAGGCCACTGGTCTGGGAAGCCCTGTCAATCAAGTGCATGAAGGTCCATCATTGGATACTGGGACTTGATTGACATTTACCTACTGGTCCTTGTGTATACTCTGTACACCTTGTTTGGCACTCATGGGGACCTTCAAATTAACTACTGATGTTAATAAAACAGGTTTTACAGAAATTGTATTACATACATTTAGTATTTGAAAAGATTATAAATTTATAATAATATAATATAAATAAATAAAAAAACTTAATTTAGTACATAAAAACTTTTTTTTCTGATGAAATTTTTATATATTAGTTTTAATATGCTAAACAGTAACCTAAAGTGAAAATGTTTTTGAATAAGTTTAGAGCATGCATGCATTACCGTCACTGTGTCAAGTAATCAAATTTTAAAATATTTATAAATGTTTCTAATCACGGGTAACATATTTTTCTTTGTTATCCGGAAAAGAATTTTACATGCAATGTTTTAGCATGTTTGATGGTGACAAAATTATAGGTTATTAAACCTAGATATTTTTCAATATATAATGTAGTTATAACACGGCTCTCTTTTCATTTAATATATAGATGGGATCCTGGGGATGAATGAAATAAGTCTAATATTTGGTTGTTACTGGAGGTTTTTTTTTTAAAGAAATATGACCTTGTGGTATCTCGTCCAAATGCCTGGTAATTAAGGTACCTTAATTTTTTGTGAGGAAACTTGTTTAAGGTAATTCAATGACAAATTCTTACGAAAAGTTGTATATTTTTGAGGAACGTGTCGTCTGACCTTAAATCACTTCCTGTGTATAGGGATTAGGAGACAGATGACCACAGGTAGACTGCTAGCCCCCAAGGCATTCACACCTGTACAAAATTAGCCCCTCCCTCACCTGGAATTTAGAAAGGAAAATAAATCTTCGAACCCGAAAATTCTATTTTGTAAGGGGCCGGGTGGGGTTTCATTTTGTTTTCACAACCAAATTTCTTTATAAGTTACAACATAAGCCTTATACTGAACATTTTAAATTATAGTAAAAATACAACAAAAATTTAGGACTTTCTTCTTTTTTCTCTCTCTCTCTCTTTTTGCAAATCCAAAGAGGGGGGGGGGGGTTGCAATCCCACACACCCCCTCTGAATCAGCCACTGAGTCATGGAAAAAAATTAAAGTGTTTTATCATTAGATTGAGTATATATAAATCATAATCGAACATCAAAATAACACCTGGGGCTTATCTTCCGGATCCAATGACTTGGACGGGGAAAAACTGGGACTTCGACAAAAAAAAAGTTCGAACTTTATACCTTGAGTACCTTCTCGAAGCCGTGAGATCTGCTTTCTTTATGCATGAAAAAAACCTGGGATCTGCCCAAAAATTTTCAATGAAAAAAAGAGATATCACACCTCTCCGAGAAAAAGGGGAGCTGCCTTCTTCAGGGGCGTAGCAACAGGGGGGGCCAGGGGGGGCCTGGCCCCCCCACTTTTTTCCCCAACATTACCTTTACTATAGGTAATGTTCATTGAAAGGATGGTTGGCCCCCTCACTTTTTACCATAGTATAGTGATATCAAGGAAATGTAGGAAAATGTATGAAAAAAATTGGAAGTGAAAGTATTTTGGCGTTGAAAAACTTGGCCACTACCCCCCCCCCCCCCCCCCCCCCCCCCACCACGAAATAGGATTTTCGAGTTTGGGGAACTTACAATTCAATTTTTTTTTTTTTTTTTTTTTTGCTTGTCAACTTTTTTCAGGTGAGTAAAAAAAAAAATTTCTCTGGCTGGCCCCCCCACTTTCAAAATCGATGCTACGCGCCTGTTCTTCGGAGAAAAAAATATAGATAAGTTTTCTCTGAATGAAAAAAAACTAACTCAATTGTGATCTGTCTTACCGTGAAAAAAAGTGTGATGTGACTTCTCCATCATATAGACGTCGGAAGCTAATATTGAAAGTGGTGGTGGCGGGGGGGGGGGGGCTAATTGAAAGTTGGGGGGGGGGGGCTAAACCAACAAAAAAGGTAAACCTCAATTTTCAATGCCTATATTATGTCTATCCTTGCAAAAATTGGGGGAGGGGGGGGGGGCTCACCTACGTCCATGCATTAAAAACAAAAGAAAAGAAAAACGTGGGACCTGTCCTCTCTATGAAGAAAAAACATAATATTAGACCTGTCTGGAAAAAATGGGATCTACTTTTTCTGATTAAAAAAAATCAACACGTGATCGCTTCTTCGAAAACCAAATATGTGGGATCTGACTTCTCAATGAAAAAAAATGAAATTTGACTTCTGCTATAGTATCCTAACGTATTGTATTTTCAACCCATTTAGATGTTATTTATTACTTTATTGCAAACTTTAACAAATCTAAAAAAAATAAGGGCCTAAAAGGATAATGTTTGTGTCTGAACATAAATAAAATAATATAACCCAAACTGCAGTTTTGTGTTTACTTTAATTATATGCCATAATATGAGGAGGGTGAATTCAGTTTTCCTTATAAAATATTAGCGTGTTGTATTTTCTACCTAAATAAAGTATGAACACCCATGTACCAAATATATGTAATCTGACTTCTCCATGAAAAAACCCTTATGACATTTTACTTCTGCTAAGTAATACTAGTGGATCTAATTAAAATCTTACAGATGCTTGACAATTTGAAGTAAGTCGCTTGTCAAGAAATTTTTGGGTTTAAGATTTTTTTTTGACGTGAGTGGATCCACCTGGAAAAAATTCCTTGATCCTCGCCTGTCTGATCTACATACTGATTTTTATGCCCCCGTAAACGAAGTTTCGGGGGCATATAGTTTTTGTCGTGTCCGTCTGTCTGTCTGTCTGTCTGTCTGTTTGTCCGCAAAAACTTTAACCTTGCCCATAACTTTTGATTTAGTGGAGCTATGACTTTCATATTTCACACGTGTATTCCTTGTAACAAGACCTTTCTATGGGTACCACCAAATTTGACCTTTTGACCTTGACCTTGGAGTTTGACCCACTTTTACATGAACATTTTAAAATTTTACTTTAGCCATATCTTTTGAACATTATACACAAGGACATTTATACTTCACATATGTAATGTTTGTTAAAAGACCTTTCACTGGATACCATCAACCTTGACTCTTTGACCTTGACCTTGTAGATTTTCTTACTTGTGAAAAAACTTTAACCTTGGCCATAACTTTTGAACGGTAAGGGATAGGGCTTTCATACTTCATACATGTAATCCTTGTGAGAAGACCCTTCATTGGATACCAAGAACTTTGACCCTTTGACCTTGACCTTTGAGATTGACCTACTTTAAAAAAGCAAACTTTGACCATAACTTTTAAAGAGTTAGTGCCAGTGCTTTCATACTTTACATATTTGATTCTTATGAAAAGACCTTTTATTTGATAACAATAACTTTGACCCTTTGACCTTGACCTTGGAGTTTGACCCACTTTTACATGAACATTTTAAAATTTTACTTTGGCCATATCTTCTGAACAGTAGACACCAGGACATTTATACTTCACATATGTAATGTTTGATAAAAGACCCTTCACTCGATACCAACAACTTTGGCCCTTTACCTTGACCTTGTAGATTTCCTTACTTGTGAAAAAACTTTAACCTTGGCCATAACTTTTGAACGGTCAGGGATAGGGCTTTCATACTTTATACATATAATCCTTGTGAGAAGACCCTTCATTGGATACCAAGAACTTTGACCCTTTGACCTTGACCTTTGAGATTGACCTACTTTAAAAAAGCAAACCTTGACCATAACTTTTAAAGAGTTAGGTCCAGTGCTTTCATACTTTACATATTTGATCCTTATGAAAAGACCTTTTATTTGATAACAATAACTTTGACCTTGACCTTGGAGTTTGACCTACTTTTTAAGAAATTGAACGTTGACCATACCTTCTGAACGGTTAGGGCTAGGGCTTTCATGCTGTACAAAAGTATTTTATGTGGCAAGACCTTTCATTTGATACTAATTACATTGACCTTTTGACCTTGGAGATTTTTGTAATTATTAAAAAAAACTTTAACATTAGCTTACTTTCAAATTTCACAATTGTTTTCCAGTGAGAATACCCTACGTTTGGTAGCAATTAATTAAATTTGCATTTAAAAAAAGCTTAATCTTTGCTATGTTGCCATACGGGGGCATCAGTGTTTTACAAACACATCTTGTTTTTCTTTTTTTTTTTTGCTGTGTCACGAAATATATTCAAGTTCAAAAGTCCATTAAAAAGAAAAACAAAATGTGGAGCAGGGCAAACACAGGCCTCTAAAACATCAGAGGTGGGATCAGGTGACATATGGAGGAGTGATCGAGCATCTCCTGCAGACAAGTCACACCCGCCGTGTGCTCCTCGTCACATGCTGTACTGACCAGTCATGAATATCAACAAGGCTGCTGCTATTTTGATTCATCTTATGAGTAAATAGATAAGTAGATTCCAACCTCTGCTGGCTTGGGTGTACTGGATTTACACACTTCACGCACCACTGAACACAGCATTGCTGCATGGGTGCCAGGTCTATTTGATTTACACGCTTCCATGAACATGACCCTGTTGTGTTGGTTTTGCTATCTTACATTATCTATATATCTTATTCTGTTTTTATGCCCACGTAAACGAAGTTCCGGGGTATGTAGTTTTTGTTGTCTCCGTCTGTCTGTCTAGCTGTCTGTCTTTAAAAACTTAAACCTTGCCCATAACTTTTTAATTCAGTGGAGCTATGAATTTTATATTTTACATATGTATTCTTTGTGACATGACCTTTCTTTGGGTACCACCAAATGGACCTTTTGACCTTAGAGTTTAACCCCACTTTTACACAAAAATTTTAAAACGTTTACTTTGAACATATCTTTTGAACATGCAGTAGATAACCACAGGTACTTGTGGACAGGACTATAGTGGGGTATTTTTTTGTGGAGCGATTATTTTGGGATTTTGACGATTTTTTCCTATTGCAAACATGTTGGTTAGGTGTACTATATATAGATTGTGAAAAATTTTTCAAATAAGCCCCGGGGTTGAATATTGGAGGGGGGGGGGTGTCCTGTCCACAAGTACCTGTGTAGATAACAAGACTTTTATACTTAACATAGGCGTCGGAACCGGGGGGATAGGGGGGGGGGCTTAGCCCCCCCCTCTTTTTTTCTAAATATATACTTAGTATAGACATTGAACCTTGTTTCGTAGGTTTAGCCCCCCCCTCCCGCCCACTTTCCACAGACACTTCGCAGTAAAGGCTAAAAATGGGTAAAGTTTTGGTGTTTGGAGAAAAATTTAGATACTAAAGTTCG
This sequence comes from Saccostrea cuccullata, assembly GCF_032062105.1. NCBI lineage: Eukaryota > Metazoa > Mollusca > Bivalvia > Ostreida > Ostreidae > Saccostrea > Saccostrea cuccullata. The sequence goes on from NW_026941560.1 coordinate 123,640, forward strand.
AACCCCCCTCCACGAAAAAGGATTTTTGCCTCTGGGAAATGGACATTCCTTTTTTTTTTTTTTTTTTTTTTGCTTGTCAGGTTTTTTTAAGGTAATTTTTTTTTATTACATTTAGCCCCCCCCCCCTTTCAATTTGCTTCCGACGCCAATGCTTCATAAATGTATTCTTTGTGGCAAGGTCTCTTATTGAGTACCAACAATTTTGACCTTTTAACCTTGACCTTGGAAATTTCCGTACTTATGAAAAAAACTTTAACCTTGGCCATAACTTTTGAACGGATAAGGCTAGGGCTTTCATATTTCACATGTGTAATCCTTGTGAGGAAATCTTTCTTTGGATACCAAGAACTTTGACCCTTTGACCTACATGTACTTTTAAAATACAACCCTGACCTTAATTTTTGAAGGGTTATGACTAGGACTTTCATACTTCGCATATTTAATCTTGGTGACAAGACCTTTCATTTGATTTAAAGAACATTGACCCTTTGACCTTGGAGTTTGACCAATTTTTAAACAAAAAATCCAAACTTTTACTCTGGCCGTAATTCTTAAACGGTAGATACTAAGAATTTCATTTTTCAAATATCATTTTTTTTGTGGCAAGACCTTTCATTTGAAAACAACAATTTTTAACCTTTTGATCTTGACCTTGGAGATTTCCATACTTACGAAAAAAAACTTTAACTTTGGCCATAACTTTTGAACAATAAGGGCAAGCGCTTTCATACTTCCCAAAGGCATATGCAATCTTTGAGTAAAGGCCTTTTTTGGAAGCTAACAACCTTGACCCCTTGACCTTTACCCTGGAGTGTGTCCTACCTTTAAAAACATTAACCTTGATCATAACATTTGAACAGGTGGTGCAAGAGTTTTACATTTAACATTTGTATTTCTTGTGAAAAGGCCTTACTTCAGGTACCAACATATTTGATCTGCACTTAAAATAAAGCTATGTTGCTATACGGGGGCATCAGTGTTTCACAAACACATCTTGTTGTTTTATCTATAAACTGCAGATTTTCTATTTTTTCTTTAAAAATTGTGAATGTTCAACAATGTATGTAAATTATAACATGTATAACGCGAAGATAAGTAGGGGAAAAATTTAATCTCAATTATATCCAAATTTTATGTCATATCTCATCTAATATTAAAGTATACTTAATGTAAAATCTCTATTATTCACAAAAATCTCACAAAAACTGAAAATATTTGCCTATGAAAAAGCATACACTGAACGATCATTTCCCCATACTTCAACAATTTTTTTCAATGTGAGTGGGTCTTCGCTCCATTTTTTTGAGAGATAATCCTAAAAGTTTGCGATAATTTATATTTTTTAGTTTACAAAAAAATGGAGGGAAGACCCACTATACCTTAAAAATACACTTTTATGACAAAACATTCGCATCTTTCCGAGAAATACTTCAAGTCCATTAAGTCAATGGTCATATTATCACCGGGGAAAATAGGTGTCAAACTTTCCGGCAACAATAAAACATAAAAATGCTAACGATGGAATAGCACTTTATTATAAACGTAGGTCGGTAGGGTGAATTCTGGACATCCAAAAATTGCACCCGAACAATCCGAAGCCTAGGAGTTAACTGATTAACAATGATTCGTGTAACATATAAATAATAAAATATAACAATGGTAATTAGCACAATTCTGAGCATGAGTGACAGATGGCTTGGATGGAATAACTCATGACATGTTGAGTAAATTGATTAGGCTAAATAATTAATTACCAGATTCGGAGTTACATAGTAATTAGCATAATTAAAGTTTTTTAAAGGAATTACAGTAAATTAAGAGTATATTTCAAAGTCAGCTAAAATGTTACTAAAATTGTTTTTCTCAAAAATCACACCGTGATAATTCCCTCTCGCTTCGAAAAAGAGACGTCCTCGTCTCAGGAATATCCGAGAACTGAAATGTGGAGCACTGTGTTGTTGGTTTCAGTAAAAAGAATGGTTGGCGTGGGAAGCGGTAGGAACTGATGTTGCTAACACGTGTGATTGAGTTGCATGATCGGTCTTCGTTCTGCAATTTATCGTAAAAATCATTTATTCTTCTCGAATCCCTGCGCCGGTTGCTTACGGACTTGGTCTGCGGACAATGTATGCTCTTCCTTTGCGTCTAAAGCAACACTCATCGGACTAGATTTAGTAGCAGTCCGAGAAAAACACACACCTGCAGTAGAATCGCATGTTGTTGCTGACTTGTTGTCAGACGATCCTACAGACGGGTTTCCCAGGTTTGTCTTCAAGCAGGAGTCCTGATATTAATTGATCCTTTTTGATTGCGTGATCGATGGACGCCACTGGAAATGATTTCCTTTGGGAGGAACGGTAAGGTGTTGTTGCAGAAGAGAAACATACTTGCACATATTGACCATGTTTTCCGCGCACGAAACACTCGAAAGGTGTAGCTGGACACGTAAGAAGGTGGCCATGGAAGAAGGGTTTCCCGCACCTATAGCACCGTGGACTGGATCCTGGTGTCGAGAAAATTCGTGCTGGTCCTGGTGTAATATTACACACAGAAAGACAATGGCGCTATAAATTTAGCGGTAAAGTCCTTTTCTCCAGGTTGGCATGGTGTTGTTGAAGATCAAAATCAGTTGATGGTACTCAGGATCAAACTGCTACAAAATATATGCAGCAGTCCACAGGGTGTTATTTTATAAAATTTCATTGCAATAGTGTCAAACTTTCCGGCAACAATAAAACATAAAAATGCTAACGATGGAATAGCACTTTATTATAAACGTAGGTCGGTAGGGTGAATTCTGGACATCCAAAAATTGCACCCGAACAATCCGAAGCCTAGGAGTTAACTGATTAACAATGATTCGTGTAACATATAAATAATAAAATATAACAATGGTAATTAGCACAATTCTGAGCATGAGTGACAGATGGTTTGGATGGAATAACTCATGACATGTTGAGTAAATTGATTAGGCTAAATAATTAATTACCAGATTCGGAGTTACATAGTAATTAGCATAATTAAAGTTTTTTAAAGGAATTACAGTAAATTAAGAGTATATTTCAAAGTCAGCTAAAATGTTACTAAAATTGTTTTTCTCAAAAATCACACCGTGATAATATCACAAACATGATTTAAATGCCACTGATTCACAAGAGCCATGTAGCATAGTGGTTAGGCGCATCAGTGTACTTCGATATTTTACAAACACATACCATGGAATATTTTATGAATGAAATTTTTAGTGATTTATTTTTTCTCAGAAAATGTTTTTTTTCTCATAATTTCATTAATTTCAATAATGAGATGTAAATTTTTACTCAATTTACATATCAAATGTGATTAATATCTGATGCTATGCTCATAAATCCTCTTTGTGACATACTTTTATAATAGATTATAGATACCTCTTCAAGAATTTGGAAATTATTGTCTTAGTTCTGAGATATTTTGAGAAAAGCTCTACAGAAATGAGTTTTTTTCCCATTGTTTCCTTGTTATATCTTTATCTTTTGTGTAGACCCTCCAAGCCTCATTTCGGAGAAATCTAACTTTCTGTCAAATTTTCAAAGGAGTAGGGGGCAAACAGACAAACAAGAAAACTTCATCTTATAAAAACAAGGTACATTTATTGACCAAAAAAAAAATAAATACACAAAAAAACTTAATATGTAAACCTAATACTAAAGTAATTCTAGTAAATAGCACCATAATAAAAATTAAAAAAACTGGTAGAGCACAAAATATACCAACAATTTAAAGCAGCTAGTTCAAACACACACATATTTTGTGTACTCATAACTGGACAACAACAAATATGGACAAAATCTTTATAAACAAACAGAATCATTGGCTTAAATACAGTATAAACATTTGATATTTCATGAAAAAAAAACTATCTACCCTGTTAATTGAATTGAAGTTGAAAAAGAGTCGAAGCTACCATGAAAGGTGAATCTTAAAAACTTGAATTTCATCATTCTGATGAAATTCTCTACATAAACACACACACACATCATGACAATTGATGAAATAACAATACCACTCATAGTGCTGCTCAATTCTTAAAATAATACCATCCCCCCTCTTCCACACCCAGAATTTTATTTTTTTTTACTATCAACACTAAAAAAATGATAGAATTCATCATTAAAATCTATACCTTCAGGGTGGACAATTTCAATATGTAACCAAATAACCTCTCTTACTGAAACATTAGCAATTTGTTTTATAGAATTAATTTGTTCATTATTGTGTTAAAACAAGGATTAACTTAACAGGTATTCCTACACACATGTACATGCTGCAATTATTGAAGATGGAATCTTCAGGTAAAATTTCACAACAAATGATTTACTGCCCATATAAAAACTGGAACCATTTCTTTGATATAAGACTTAATAATTCTAGGTTCAAGTTTCTTGCTTGGTTTTCTTAATTTTCATATTGAGTGAACACATAAACAAAAAACAAACAAGTACAAATATCCAGTAAGTACACAAAAGTCAAATGGGTACACAAAAGTCAAATGAGTACAAAAAGTCAATGAAAGTCAAATGAGTACACAAAAGTCAATGATCCTTTGTAGTTAGCTGCCATCAAATAAAAATCGACAATGACAAAGCGAAACTTGATTGAAATGAAAAATAATTTTCAACTAAAAAAACTCGCACAAAGTCAACTGATAAGGTTAGTCCTTTTAGTTTTATTGATTTCATATAGCAATGCAATATTATTAGGGACCTTAACCCAAGATATATAAACTAATACAGCTAAAGTATGTAAGGCCTACATTTTTTAATTAGGGTAGGGACCTATCCGAGAGATAAGGGTCTAGTTTTTGCATAATGACAATTAATAAAAAATAAGAAATGGTGCGGCACTGATGTATTACAAATGCCCTATTCATAAACTCAAATTTTGCACCATCTTTGCGTGTCAAACCAAGTGACCCCACTTTGGCGTGACCATCGGACTTTGGAGTCCCGTCGCACGAATCTACACATATATATATCCAAAGAACACATATCTATTAACCAAACAAGTACAAATATGGTAGTACACAAAAGTAAATGTGTACACAAATGTTTGAAAAAACAAAAGTTTGACTTTGGGTACACAAAGTTAAATGAGTACACAAAGTCAAATGGGTACACAAAAGTCAAATGGGTACACAAAAGTCAAATGGGTACACAAAAGTCACATGAGTACACAAAAGTCAAATGGGTACACAAAATTCAAATGAGTACACAAAACATGGTGATTACTGCTCACATTTGTAGTTAGCTGCCATAACTTAAAAAAAAATTCCAATTTAGAAATTAATTTTTCAACAAAACAAAAACATGAAGAAACAAGGTCCCATATATATTTCATATATTGAATAAATGATTAAAATAACTCTGAAAATCTTGGTGAATCCCCCTATCCCTCAATATTCCTATAAAGACTATGAAAGTACAGAATACTTAAAGCAATATGAGCTGCATTTTTGAGAAATACATTTTACTGTTAAAATGTGTTATTATAATAAATTTGTGTGTAATTTAAACTCTTGTGATCAATAAAACCAAAAGAAAATTTTGAATTGTTTTAGAACAAATATTTCTGTACAGTCGTATGTATAGGACTATATAAGAAATCAATATTGTACATGATGACAATAATGTAATTTTGCTTCAATTAAAGCTTGTAAAAAGTTCTTCAATCACAAATATGAACAACAGAAGTTTTTAAATGTTCTATTTTTCCATCATTGAAATAGTTAATTACAAACCTGCAACAAAATTTTCCCATGTCAAACTTGCAGCTCATATTGCTTTAATGAAACAATAAGTTAAATCTTGTGGGACATAAAAAAGTATAAACATACACGTTATTTAACATACATATATTAAATAAATAAATGATTCTTTGTCAAGATTTCATGAATATTCCGAGATAAACATGCTCATGATTATCCAAGTTATCATCTATACAAATGTTACCATTGTGCATCAATAGTATAATTATACAAAAATTAACTTAAACATAACAAATAAATAGAGAGCATTCACTATCATACTTCACAACAAATTTCACTGAACACAAAGGGAATTTTTCTGTACAGTACCTACATGTTCAAAGTAAAATTCTCAAAGGAAATTGATCTGTTTTTCATTATTATGATTTCATATCAAAAAGATACTTAAAAAAAAAATGTTTACAATCAGTCAATCAATCTCATTTAAAATAGGAAAGCTTATTTTTTAAGATAAATGTGGTTTAAAGTCATGCAAACCAGTCATGTGTTACGAACATCAATTAAGAAGTAAAAGAAGAACATTGCAGTCAAATTAAACTATATACATAATTCTCTGTATATATACATAATTCTTTGTCTACAGTAGACAAACAGTATTACAACCCAGCATTCAGTACACAACTAAGAACAGTCTTGTTAATGTAGCTTAAGATGACCCAGTCTTCTTGCAAGGGAGATAACTCACTCTCTCTCTCTTTAAATGGCAAGATAATTATGGCTACCAATATTGCACAAAAAAGATGGTTTATCTTTCTTCTCATGTCCAAAAATGTTTTTTTTACATGAGAGAGTTACCTCACTTTGTTGTTCAATGACCAACCTTAAAATCTGGATGAATATATATACAAAAAAAAAAAACATCAATAAACTAAAAATAAGTAAAAAAATATCAATAAAATCATACATAGTAAACATGTATATATTAATAAATAAATGTCTTGTATAATATTGCACAACACATGTCAAAAGCAATAAATGCTAAACACACCATAAATTGTGGGAACACTACCATGATCTCAAGAAAACATTCTTTTCATGCAAAAATTTTAATATAATGACAACATTTCTCCAATCAATGATGATAAATTCTTTATACTTAAAGTATTTGTATTTTAAGTCCACTTTTTAATTTATAAAACAAGATGTGTTTGTGAAACACTATGCGCCCGGCGGCAACAAAGTTCAAAAAATCTATTTTTAGCATATTGATCACAGTCAAGGTCACAAGGTCATTGATCATAGTGTCATTCGAAAGAACTTAATCAGTGGAGTATGCATACTAAATATGAAGTCCCTATCTCCTATGGTTCAAAAGTTATGGCAAAAAGTGTAAAGAGCTATTTTTAGCATATAGGTCACAGTCAAGGTCACAAGATCATTGACCTTGCCTTCGTTTGAAAGGACTTTATCGGTGGAGTATGCATACCAAATATGAAATATCTTATGGTTCAAAAGTTATGACAAACAGTGGAAAAAGCTATTTTTAGCATATAGGTCACAGTTTTGACCATGGTGTCATTTGAAAGAACTTAATTGGTGGAGTATGCATACCAAATATGAAGTCCCTATCTCCTATGGTTCAAAAGTTATGGCAAAAAGTGTAAAAAGCTATTTTTAGCATATAGGTCACAGTCAAGGTCACAAGATCATTGACCTTGAATTTGAAAGGACTCTATTAGTGGAGTATGCATACCAAATATGAAATCTCCTATGGTTAAAAAGTTATGACAAACAGTGGAAAAAGCTATTTTTAGCATAAAGGTCACAGTCAAGGTCACAAGGTCATTGACCTTGATGTCATTTGAAAGGACTTTATTAGTGGAGTATGCATACCAAATATGAAGTCTCTATCTTTTATTGTTCAAAAGTTATGGCCAAGGTTACAGTTGACAACAGACAAACAGACAAACAGATAAACAGACAAACAGACAAACAGACAGGACAAAAACCTGTGGTTAATATATGTCACAAAAGCTCATGACAACTTTACAACACTGTAAACCAAACGAGAAACAAGCAAAATTTTATCGCTGCAAACCATTTAATTTTGCATTGTACTTGTATGGAATCTTTCCAATTTGGTTTACAGAATTCTGATCTTTTACATTCATGATTTCACTGTATCACCCCATGTGGTTAAGATTTGAACAACTTTCTAAGATTTCTGCTGCCAGGAGACAGAGTCCATGCTTCTCTTCTATGTGGAATTCTCGTCTTCTAAATTCTTGTATTCTAGCTGTATGCTGACTTGGATATAATCTGGACTGAAATCTAATTTCACATTCTGCCCTACGGCGTCTCTTGTTTGAGTTTTTTGATGGTGTTTTTTAACGCCTGCCGTTTGTTACAGAACCACACGCGAATCACTTCTCTGTCGTAGTTTAACTTGTCCGACAACTCTGTCATCTCAGCTCCTGAAAAAACACACACAAAACATACTTGTTAAAAAATATCTTTAATGTTAAGAATGCATTGTACAAAACTAAATTGTTGATATCTCACACAAGGCTCTGTACATGAAGCTCTGTCTAGAGCTTCCATTTTGAATGAAATGCTGGCCTAGTGGTGCAGCTATGTGGGCATATCACTGACAAGTGTAAATCCAGAGTCAATAAACTTAAAAATTTAGCCTAACAGATTGTCAGTGTTTCAATGCCAAAACATGGGTGCATTGTAAATACTGTATAAGTAGAAATTTTAGTGAGGATTTAATTTTGGCATTATTAGCGAGGCTATTGAGATCGCTAAAATTTAATATCGCTTAAAATTAATTACGTTTGATTTGTTCTAGCTTCTTTAGCGAGTATTTTTAAATCACTAAAATTACTTCTCGCTAAAAATAAAATACCAGTTTTTTAGGAAAAATCGCTAAATTTGTGGTAGTTTTGGTTAATTGCATGTAGCTCTATAATAAGATATCAATCTTGAATGAAATGCTATTCAGGCAACTACACAGGGATAACTAGTGTTAATCCAAACATTCAATAGATCTAGATGTCTACTCTAGTCTAGCAGCAAGGTAGCTACAGATCTGTAGCTCTCCGAAAAAATATATTGATAGAACGGAGAGCTACAGTGCCACCCATTGAAAAAACTGTATATTTATTGCGCACAAAAAGTGTGCTCGGTTCTTGATTAATTCTTCCAAATGCTTACCTCAATTGCAAAAAAGGAAAGATTTAAAAAAACTCCTTTATCCTCAATCAAGTATTGTTGGACCGAATTATCTTTGAAACCATAATGGCAGTATAAATAAGCGAAATGTTCGATGATTACAATATCAGGGTCAATAGGACTATTAACAACAATTATGAG
>NW_026941561.1:0-13386 GCF_032062105.1 Saccostrea cuccullata
TAAAGTCCCTTTATGTCCTTACCCGCATTTAATTGTTCAAAAACATTCTGGAAACCCTCTTTATTTTGATTTTCATTTAGGAGATAAAAAAGACAATGGAGATTTGGGGTTTGAAAAATAGTCTTTCAAAGGTACTTCATAGAACCCATCTCTCTATAATGAACAATTTTTAACACAATGCTAATACTAGTACTGCTTGATTTGTTTTCAGAAGAAATAATCTACTAGCTTGATTGTCCCTTCATAAGTTGAAGGAATTTAAAATAGGTCCTGAAAGTTATTTCTCTGTTACACTAAATGTTAACGTGTATTGTTTCTGAATATGATAATTATTAAAATATATACCTAAGTCACGTGCATACATGCATAAGTAGTTCTGATAATTTGTCACATAGGCGTCGGAAGCAAATTAAAAGGGGGGCTAATTGAAAGGGGGGGGGGCTAAACCAACAAAAAAGGCCCCAATTTTCAATACATGTACATAGAAAATGTATATCTTTGCCAAAAAAAAAAAAGGGGGGGGGGGGCCAACCCCCTCGGTTCCGACGCCTATGTGTCAAATAAAGTCACTGTCGCAAAATCACGGCAAAATTTACGATCCCCTCGTTAAAAGAGCCATAAGTGACCCAAAACCAAGGCTAGAGACGATGCAGACAAGTAATTCGTCGGATTTCTTCAGACCAGATCTGACTTTTGAAATTACTTAAAAAAGTAAAGAGGCAATTAATGCACATGCGGTATTTTTTTCTACATAGATTAAGATTAAAAAAAAAACACGTCTAAATCAATTGTGGCCAAAAATTAGAAAATTTCCTTTAATATCCAACATCTGACTAAACCCTGTCATCTGTTCTAAACAACTGTTGCAGATAAACATAAAAACACACTGACTGTGGGCAAAAGGTTAATAATAAGATATGGGGATGGGGATAACGAACAGTATTCAAGCTCAAAAGCCCATTAAACAATACCAAATAAGAGCAAACACCGATCTCTAAAACATCAGGAGTGGGATCAGGTGCCATGGAAGAGTGAGCATCCCCTGTCGACTGGTCACACCCGCCATTTGCTCCACTGCTCCTTATCATGTTCGGGAAAGTAAGGAAAAATATGTAGGCAATTCTGCACTGAATAAAAATAACTATCAAAATTCTCTAAGAAGAGTCGTAAAATTTATGTCCACACAATCACTTAAAAGTAATTTTACTAGATAGATTTCCTAGATAACATTAGTAAATCTAGAATTTATAAGTAACCTTTACTAGGTTAGAAGGTATCTATATGACCCCAGCTCCACGTGACACCTATAACTCACTATCTTAGCCAGTAGATAGAGTGATTACAAATCTCGCCGAACGCTCTGCTAGACTTACTTTTTAAATTATCTAGGTATTTTTTTCAGTGAGTGTGTAAATAATGACATAACAATCAATATGAAAAAGGTCAGCCAGCATTTGACTTAATGAAAGATTGTATTTGCTGACAAGGTCATTATATCGACCATAAATTTTAAGAAATGATGACCTGAGAAATGAGACTGCTAATATCAACTTGTTTGACAATAACTTACCTCGTTTTAGAAATTGCTCATACGCAGAACAAGCTTTTCCGTATCGAAGCAACTTAGAGATATAAACCCCATGTGCAGATGACAAGGGTATATTGCCGGATATGTACTAGAAGTTGAGGAGTGAAAGTTAATTATAAAAGTAATCACGTTTATCATACAGCTTTGTTGTAAGATAACCTTTAACTTCTTTTTCTAGTAAAATATTCAAATATAAAACAAATTTGTCGATCAGCCTTTGTGGTACCTTTTATTTAAGCTCACCTGGATATATCTTGTCGACATAAGAATAGAAATTACCATTGTTAATTGCCAATACGTCGACTATATATCAGGTCTCTCTATTTTGAGTTGAAGGTCACAGCAAGTATTTTATTCTTTTAACATAAATGATTGTAAATGAATTCTGCTTCGTGTGAATTCAAAAAAAGGTCTCTTCTGCTTTTAACGGGGGTAAAAGTTTTGTACCCATGGGAATTCCAAGATTGTTGGAAGACCTTGTCTTATCTATTACGCTTGTAGAGTACCATGAGATCCCCTGATGATGACGAGTAGGATTTCTCCCATAGCCAGCTTTCTCCCCGAATCCCACTCCTCCCGAGGGGAAATCTCACACCATAGTCAAATCTATCCCCTCTTTCTTTCTCATAGTAGAATTTCCCCCTTCTTATAGAGTCAATATAAACCATTCTTGTTTAAAATTTAACGACAAACTGATTTTTAAAAAGTAAATGAGTTTTTTTCTTACTTATGTAGTAAAAATTTTCTAAGGATAAATTTCAAATCATGGAGTCTCAACCCAAATGTTTATTTATTATTCTTTTTTTTAACAAATGCACATGTAAATATCCTCATCAGATTCGATGTTTTAACAAAAATTAGTCCAATATCTTCCTTCGTTTAGTAAAAATAAACATTGCCAAAAATCCTTAAAAATTGAAAAGCTCGTTATTCCTTTTAAAAAACAAGATGTGTTTGTGAAACACTGATGCCCCCGTATGGCAACATAGTGAAGATTAAACTTTTCTTAGATGCAATTTAATATATTGGTACTCAAAGTAGGGTCTCCTTACTGGAAATACAATAGTAAAACATGAAAGCCCTATCACCATCTGTTCCCAAGTTATGGACAGGCTAAAGTTTTTTTTTTTTTTCATAAGTACAGAAATCTTCAAGATCAAGGTCAGAAGGTCAAGGTTCTTGGTATCCAATGAAAGGTCTTTCCACAAAGATCACATGTTTGAATTATGGAAGCCCTAGACCTTAAACCATTCAAAAGTTATGGCCAAGGTTAAAAAGATTTTAATAGTACGTTAAACTCGAAGATCAAGTTCAGAAGGTCAAGGTTATTGGTATTGAATGAAATGTCTTGTCTGAAGAATTACACACATATGAAGTATGAAAGCCCTAGCCCTTACTCTTCAAAAGTTATTGCCTAGGTTAATGTTTTTTCATAAGTCTTGAAATCTCAAAGGTCAAGGTCAAAGGGTCAAGGTTATTGGTATCCAATAAATGCATCTTGCTACAAAGAATACATATGTGAAGTATGGAGGCTCCATCCCTAACCTTTCAAAAGTTATGACCAAGGTTAAGATTTTTAAAAGTAAGTCAAACTCTAAGGACAGGGTCAAAGGGTCATAGGTCTTGATATCAAATGAAAAGTCTTATCACAAGCATTAAATATATAAAGTATGAAATCACTAGCTTTTACCCTGAAAAAGATATGGTCAAGGTTTATTTTTTAAAAGTAGGTCAAACTCCAAGGTCAAAGGGTCAAAGCTCTTGGTATCCACTGAAGCGTCTTTTTACAAGGATTACATATTTGAAGTATGAAAGCTCTAGCCCTTACCGTTGAAAAGTTATTGCCATGGTTAAAGTTTTTTCATAAGTACGTAAATCTCCAAGGTCAAGGTCAAAAGTTCAAGGTTGGTGGTATCCAGTAAAAGGTCTTGCCACAAAGAATATATATGTGAAGTCTAAATGTCCTGGTATCTACTGTTCAAAAGTTATGAGCAAAGTAATAATTTGAATTTTTTTGTTAAAAGTGGGTCAAATTCCAATGTCAAAAGGTCAAATTTGGTGGTACCCAAAGAAAGGTCTTGTCACAAGGAATACACATGTGAAATATGAAATTCACAGCTCCACTAAATCAAAAGTTATGGACAAGGTTAAAGTTTTTCGGAAAAACAAACAAACAGTGAGACAGACAGACAGAAAGACAGACAGACAGACGGACACGATAAAAACTATATACCTCCGAAACTTCGTTTACGGGGGCATTTTACGGGGGCATAATTATTGAAGCGGAATAAAATGCCAACTGGAACTTTAACTCATCAAGATACACCCCATACCAAAATCAGCTCAATATCTTCAAACATTTAGGAAAAAAGTGCAGAAAACCACTTGAGACAGACAGAAGGACAGCTAGACAGAAAGACGGACGCACAGACGAAGAGTAGACCTACATGTATAGTCCCCCTGGTTTCATCGATTTATTTGATCTAAAAAAATGGTTTGACAAGTTGCTGGGGAAAATGAAATTTAAAAATTTTCATTTTTCATTCTTCGTAAACGTATGTTCAATACATCTGCTCACCATTTTAAAGAAGGGACGCTATCTTGTAACAATGCACCACCCCCTCCTCTCAAAAACCTAAGCAGCAATTATACTGTATTTCTTGGGGGGGGGAGCTCTGGGAGAAATCGCACTCTATAACTACTGTACAGAGTAGGGTCCCCCCCCCAGAAAATTGACTCTGGTGTGGGATTTCCGTAGGGGAAATCCTGCTCTATAGTCAGTTTTTTGTAAGGGAAATCCTACTCTAGAGCCAGTTTTCTGGGGGGGGATCCTACTCTAGAGCCAGTTTTCCGGGGGAAAGATTTTTAGTGGGAATGCCTACTCTACAAGACCGGTTCATAAAAGTAAGCTTTTTTGAAGATGCAGAATTACTAGTATCTTGATACAATAAGGACACAATTGCTTTTATCCAAGAAGGGTCATTATCTAGTCTTGACAAGGTTCTGATTTAATTAGACTGTGTTGATTTCAGAAACTGTTCATACGAAGGTTCGGTTCCCAAGAGAGGGTTGTGGCTACCGTACTGAACGGGCCCCGGTCTCTGATCCACAAAAAGATCAGCATACCAGTGGAATACAACGCTACCTTCTGTTTAATTTCTAATAAGAAAGGTAAAATTGAACTACCTTTTTGAAAAAAAAATTTAGGACGATTTTACCCTTACTTTGGACTTTCAGTAGGGCGTGCCTTTCTCTGCGCTTCGTAATGGCAAATACTAGTAGATTCTCATTTGTTACGAAATTAATAACATCAGGAACTTAAAATTGTTGTTGATAACGATGAGACGACTTATGCCCCACCCTCTGTGCCGTGAGAGAACTTTTAATTGGCTACTGTATTTACTACATCAGTTGACATTCGGCCGCATTTCTATCATATGTATATTTCAACAGTGAAGGGAAGCTGTGTAAATTTCAGAAGATAATTAGGTAACGTCGAGAATGCCGCGCCTTACTGAAAATCCAAGCTAGGCGTGTAATGGTCCTAAGTTCGTGTTATATTTCACAATTATTCAGATTTAACAGATTTAAAATTTGCAAATTTCGGAAAGTGAGGCAGGTCAAAATTTTACCCTGACAGTCCAAGGAATTGTGAGTATATAAAAAATGGGGAGTATCATATAAATATTTGATATTATCCATTACATACAAATCATACTGTTTATCAAGTCTTGACAGGTACTCAGTAATCGGTATATATAATTTATTTCAGGTGCCACATGTAAGAAATACAAACTGCATAGAGTACTTTCCAAGAATAACGATAAACTGCCCATTGACGTCCTTTTTATTCCGGATATGACATCAGAACCTCCTGGATCTAACTGGTTGACGAGCCCCACGGACCAACTGGTCCTGCGTCTGACTCGACGATACCGGGATACGTTTCTGCTTGGCCACGATTTATCAGGAGGTGCATTTAAGAATAATGGTGCACGATATAATTGCTCCAAATTTGTAGTCAAGCAATTTCTTTTTTTATAAAATCTAGTATTAGATTATTGACAAACAAGTTGATGAAACAAAGAATAATAGCAGTCTCGTTTAAAGTCATTATTTCGTAAGTTTTATGGTCGATACAATGACTTTGTAAGCAAATATTGTACAATTTAACATTGAGTGAAATGTTTATTAACGTTTTTCATACCATTATTTACACACTGAATTGACAACGGATTTTTCCGTTATTTGCCGATCATGACAAGGAGCACACGGCAGGTGTGACCGGTGGGCAGGTGATGCTCACTCATCCATGGCACCTGACCCCACCTCTGATGTTTTGTTTGGAGGTCCGTGTTTGCTCTGCTCCTATTTTGCAATGTTTTATGGACTTTTGAGCTTGGATACTGTTCGTTATCTCCATATATTTTATTCTTGAAAAAATGTCGGAGCATACAAAGTTAGACCCAACCATGAGAAAAGTAACATAGTTAATTTCCCTTTTCAGACAGAGTAACCTCCATTATCCAGAAGCTTCCCGTGTACCTTACAGAAATGAGAATATCGTTAGTGGTGGGAAGAACGGGCTACGAAAAACAGGAATGGGACAATTATACCCACAACTTAAGTGAAATTTGTGACACACAAATAAATTGTGACAATTATTTTGGAAATCCGGGTATACTTGTTTGGTTAACTATATATAAATTTTCATGAAAACCTTACTTTTGTTTTTATAATTAAAAAAATTAAAAGAATTCAAAATAATTTAGATGTGTAATTTTGACTTATATAACAGTATCTAGCTATTTCAAATCAATACTTATACTTTAATTCGTCTAGACATTGCTCTTTATGACAACGACTCGGAGGACTTCGATGCAACAGTTCGGGTACCAAACGTATACTGTGCACTACATGACTGTCTCAGTGAAACCAATGTATACCAGACTCTTCATGGCTTAAAACCCGATTCCAGTCCAACCGAGGAAAAATGCAACACCTATGAAGTTATATCTAACTGTGTCAGAGAGAAAGAAATCAAGGTGCCACCTAAAATTCCTCCCAAACCCAACACAAAAAAATCTCTGCCAATTCCAAAAGAACAAACTGCTCAAAAACCGATTGCAGACGTCTCAAAAGATGACGTCAGACCTCTTGTTCCTCGACGAAGCGACACAGCGGCCAAGGGAAAGGTACAGCGACATATTTCTACTTCGACGAAAGCTAAAATCACCACTCCCTGTAATGTCAGCATTGATGAGAAGGATGGAACCACTCCGAAATCAGAAGAAACGCCAAAATTACACCCCAGAGATGGCGACTCTAGAGGAAAGAATGTCAGGGGCTATCCGCGTGTAAAAAATACAAGAGTAAATGTGAAGGGGATGAGTTTGAATGATGTGTGTGAATTGTTAAAAGAACTGGGACTAGAAAAGTATGCTCCCGTATTCAAGGAACAGTGGATAGATGGTGCAATATTAAGCGAACTTAGTACGGATATTTTACATCAGGAATGTGGTATGGGCAAAATTGAAGCTGTAAGGCTAATGTCGTTTGTTCAAAAAGGGCATATACCAAGATAGAAATATACTGAACTTATTGTACAGAAAAAATGTATTATTTTGAAAATCTATTCTTGAAAAGGTGAACAATTATGAGGAAGAGCTGGTTCTTCCTGGTAATACTAGTAAATTAGAATACGAGCACGAGTCAAACACATTATGTACAGTTTTCAAGGCCAATCAAAGGTTCCTGAAAATATTATTATGATATGTACTTTTAATATCAACCGCTTGACTTTCAATGCATGGTCATACATTCGATCTATGTTCCCCACTTCCGGTCCTGGTACGTATGTGGGCATGCAACACACTTTGAAAAATTAAGCACTTTGAAAATTTATTTCAAAGTGCGTTAAAATTGTCGCACAGACGGACATCCCGATCACAATACTAGTATACTTCCATGCTTTTCAAGCAATGATAACGTACTCTTCAAGAAAGAGACGCATAAAGTAGAATTTTATTGACACATTGCACATAAAGATTATTTAGTAAAATGCTGTTACTGTATTGATAATCACAGGTATACTCGTGGACACCCCCCCCCCATATACACCCAAGGTCAAAATAATTTTTGATGGTGGGAGGGGTATATGCAGGCACGTAGCATCGTTTCTAAAAGTAGGGGGGGCAGACAATTTTTTTTTACTTCTGACGTGCAAAAAAAAAATTGCCCAAACTCGAAAATCCTATATCGTGTGGGTAAAGGGGGGGGGGGGGGGTTACAGGCCAACTTTTTTAAGATGCCGACTTCTTTCAGTACCAATTTCTTGCACACAATACTGCATTTCCCTTATATTACTTTACCGTAGTATTAACGGGGGGGGGGGGGCAACCTGTCTTTCAATCAATATTTTCAATAGTAAATGTAATGTTGGGAAAAAAGTGTTGCTACGTGCCTGATATGGGGGTATCCTGTCCACAAGTACCTGTGATTTTGCCAAATGCTTACTCAATCCAGAAAATGTCAGATATAAAAATCGGAGAGGGCTACATTATTGCAGCTAGGTTTAAATCTGCCGATTTACATGTAGATAACTGGCAGAAACAGACTGCCGTTGCTTTGCAAGAATGTGATTATCAAAGTTTGAAACGAGCCGTACGTTTGCTGTGTATTGTTAGATACGCTCCAGGATGCTGCAAAATTGAAAAAGCATGTGCAGGTAGAACATTTTAGACCTAGAGTACCTTTTCCATCAAAGTCCTTTAAATATGAATATGTAATATCGTTTTTCATATCATTACACTACCACCACCAAATCTTTCAACGTCCCAGAGGCAGTTTTCTGCCTTAATACGTTCATTACGAAGCACTGTTAAACTTATGGCAGGGTTTACGATAAACATTCTGGACCAGTAGCCAAGCAAACATGTTTAGCGGTGTTGCTGTGGTCAAACTCTGTTGATCTGAAGTTGATTTCAAAAGAGAAAGCTTTAATTTCTCTCCGCACCCCATCCGCGCGACCTGGGCTCGAGGTTTGAGCTCTGTTTTTAACATCTCGACCATGAGATGGTTTTTGTAATGGTAAAACAATAGCATGAATAATGAATAGTCCTCTTGAAATAATTCCAGCATTCCGTAGTCAACTGCAGATGCTCTTGTTAGATGTTCTGTGCAGTTCAGGGATAGGTAATGCTGTAGATAATGTCATTGTGAAACATTGAAATTTACGTAATCCTTTGAAGCGATCTTGCGCTGTTGATATCACACGTGGTCTGTCATATTTTTGCGAACATTGGTTGTTCCTTGTTAAAGGTATGTTTTATGGGTTAGATATGGTGCTGTGCGTAACATAAACCTCTTGCAATTGTTGAATGTGGTACAAGGATTTTTAATTTTTAAGGACCACGACCAAAAGTGGATTTTCACCCACAACTTAGGGATCAAATCCTTCCTCCATGACTCTAGAGCTCTGACCACTGTGTCAAGCAGGTGACCTCTACTTGCCAGCTATACTGTCTGACTTATGGCCATTAATCAGTAAGGGATTTTTCCTTGGGGACAAATAAGTGGACAGGGGACTTCCTCCCAAGTATTGGTCCATCTGCATGCTGCAGTGGATTTTAATCCACAATGTAAGGATCATCTTTAACCATGTCACTGACCTTTGTGGGCAACCCTTTCTATATATGTATTAAATTTAAGCAAAATAGTATATTACAGTTCCTTAATTACTGGTGTGTAATATTATCAGTTTTGATTTTATAGTATTCATAAAGAAAGCATTTTCAAAATTTACTGTCAAATAAATACATTTTGATCAAATACAGGCATTTCTTATGATTTTAAAATAAATTCCTAAATCTTTTCTGTTTTTGTTTTGAAGAAATGTTCTTTGCATCACATAACATTGTATATCCAGTTCCACCGGTCCCATTATTCTGGATTTCTTACCATTAATTGTATAAGAGCAGACACCACATGGACATTTAGACTATTACCCAAAGTCCTATACAGCTGAATTCGAGATAAATTCTCAGGAAAGTCTACAATGGAAAGAAAATCAATCTTAAGTCTTTTTATAAAACACAAATATCCACCATAATTCCAGCTAGTGGCAGCTATGGGTACAGGTATTTTGAGCTTTTAGCTCATCTGAGCTAAAAATCTAGCATTTTAGTTAACAGATACACAAAGAGGAATCAATGACCCTGGTAATTAATTTGGCAAAAACTTCTTGCAATAACAATCATCAGCTTACCATAGGTGGCTGGAAAGCATAGGAAGTTGGCTATCTCTCTAGGAGTGAAGTATCGCAGTCGTAACCGTGACAACACTTCATAATCCTCATCTGACCAATCATCTCTGTTCTTCAGTTCTTGAGTTCTATCTTTTAATTCACTAGCTTTTTCCATATTCTAGTATATAAGAAATATTTTCATACTAGAGTGTATTAATATATCTATTAAAGGTGTAACCTTAGAGCTAGTAAAAAAGACATCAGATCAGTTTACATGAGTGATGACAATGTAATTAAAATCAATTGACACATATAATAAGCATATGATAAATAAAAGCAATTGCAGTTGTCATGCACATGTAAAAGCTAAACGATGTATGGTTCGAATAACTACCAAGCAATATAAATACTTACAGAAATATTTGTAGACATTTGGAAAATGGAGCCTGCCCCTTCCATGAAATGACCATATCTAGACAAAAACAGAAAGTGAAAAACACAAAACATTATAATGATTAAGAAAAGAAATATATACAGGTCCAGTATTTAGACATCTAACCTTTTAGTGAAGCAAGTTGTCTTTTGTAAACACGGGAACACAATGTCCATGACAAGAAACCTCTTCAGTTCTTTCTTGGTCAACAAGAAAGAATCAAAGTACTTGGGGGGTTTGTTCTCC
This sequence comes from Saccostrea cuccullata, assembly GCF_032062105.1. NCBI lineage: Eukaryota > Metazoa > Mollusca > Bivalvia > Ostreida > Ostreidae > Saccostrea > Saccostrea cuccullata. The sequence continues at coordinate 10,513 of NW_026941561.1, forward strand.
AGGAAATTCAACACAGGGCAGCAGTCAGGATAAGGACTGGAGTCCTCCTCTGTTATCTGTCTCATGTTATGCCCTGCTGTCTGTAAGCACTGCTCTCTGCAGATTGGACAGGTCATGGCACTGTTCCTTTGAGAAGAATCATTAGGCAATTTTTCTGAATGTCTGTCCTCTGCTTTGGTAGATTGTTCCACGTCTGTTTTTTCAGTCTGACACTCATTTTCACTTGAGGATTGAAATGTACTACTTTTCCCTGGGACATACTTTAAGTAATTTTCCTCTGGCAGTTTAGTCAGAATCTTCAAAAAAGAATTTCAAATTTAAATCAATCTTTTTTTTATAAATTTGCTGTAGAGTACTGTAAATTCAATAGTATAAAAATAAAACAAAATACCTCTGCTGAAGTTTCGAAAGAAAACTTTAAAGATTCTCTTTTAGCTATGAGGTAATATCGTAGTCTTGAATTAGGAATGCCAAACTGGAGTGGTGAAAGCAAAAACTCCTGCATAGAAGTCATATGTAATAATTAATAACAAATAATGCTTAAAAACAAGATAAATGAAAATAATGTAACAAAGCTGAGTTTAAGTATTATTTCTTTTTCTTCAGAAAATTAAATACCTGATAGGCAAAGTTGCATTCCCTTAATGTTTCACGTAACTTAAGGCAAGTGTCAGATTCTTCAAAGCCTTTCACATTTTCAATGAGGATGTACTTTGGACAGTTATTTAACCTAGTACATTTAATAAACTGAATTTAGTATCCACATGCAATTAAGAATTAAAAAAATTGATTTCTAGGACAATAGCATCTTCGCTAGCCAAGGGTTTCCGATCTGAAATCTAGATTTCGGATCGGAAACCCTTGGCTAGAGAAGATGGGACAATAGGACAATTTTCAACAAAAAATCAGATTCATCCAGGAAAGAAAGTACTATAATTGCAGAAAATTGTGTGGAAATATTTTATATTCCTCATTTTGGAAGGAGGTTGTATATGGTAAAGTTAAAGTTCAGTATCTCGAACACGGATATCTTGAATACCATGGATATGTCAAAATGACTGGGAAGTCCTAACCACATATTTATTAAGTATTTTACCCTTGATATCTCAAGCTCTTGGATATCTCAAAGTTTTTCTAGTCCTATCAAGTTTGACCATTAGTATAACGAGATACAAAAACGTGTACAACTAAACTTTGTAATTAACACAGCCACTAATACCTTGGAAGTAAGGACAACAGATGAAGGAAAGAGCTGGTTCTGATGTCATTGGCGTCCAGTTTCTTACCAACTCTAGTGAATGGTTGACAAGGGGGACTCATCATAATCATATCTATCTTCATCTCATCAAGCTTTTTGGCAGATAGTGACTGAAGGAAGTACATGTGAATAATAAAAATATCAATATAATATATAGACATATTGCAAAATTTCTAAATCTATTTTTAAAAAGTTCCAAGCAAAATCTAGAGGTATTGTGAACAATGAGCTCACTTAATGATACCCCCGCCTACCATATGAATATAATGGCAGTGTCAACGTTTTGTTGTGGAAAACCCAAAATATGTTTCGGATCAAAAAGTAAAACAGGAGGTGCACAATGGCAATATGTAATAAAGATTCTGTGAAAGTTTCATCAAATTTCATTCAGTGGTATGAGAGAAGTTGTGGATAAGAGTTGGGTACCCCAAAGCATAAAAGATGGACAAACATACCAATTGCTATATACCCTTTAGCTTTTCAAGCTGGGGGGGGGGGGGGGTATATAATAAACATTGATTTTTAACTTCAGTGCTGTTATATCTTAAAATATTAGTATTAAACATTTATTAATAATATTACCTGACTTGTAATAGGTATGATACATTTATAGAAATCTGGACAAAAACTTATCAGTATTTGTTGAATTTAATTTTGATAAGGAAAACATAAAAGTGTCTCACCTCAATTCCACAATCCATTAACTTGGTTCCAGGAAAGTTGTGCTTGTAAATCTTGTTTGCAGTTGTATTCACATCAATGGCTGCTACTACCTCGTGAGGTATACCACTGTCTAACATTATAATGAACAGAATCAAATTTAAATTGTTTGTCAATAGGTTAAACTTAACTTCTTGACTGAAAGATTTATATGGTTATATGTCCTTTTGTAGATGTAAAACTTTTAAGAAAAACGTTGGTTTCAAAACAAGTTAGCGAGTGTTTATACACGTCACAGTACACTACGAATACTTTTTTACCTTTTACAGCGCAATGCATTCCACCTATTCCACTGTACAATTCTAAAACCTTCATTTTCACAAAATATCAAGCAGCTCAGCTGCTGGTGGAAAAACCCCTACATAAACAAATACATGGGCGCAGACATTTTGGACACCCAAAGTTGTGCGGAGGAGAAAATGCTAGCTGGCGCGTGATTGGTCAATAAGAGAAAAGACTTGTTATGTATCTGACTAGTGAAATAAAGTTGATAAAAATCTCATATCAAGACTTGGGATTCTTTGAGATATATAGGAGTTACAGGTAAAAATTTGAAGGGAAGGGTGCCCTTTGGTTAGAGATTTTCATTTGGTGTCAAACGCACCTTGTTGTAAACAAATGGAAATTGAAAGTAAAAGTGCCGCGTGACGGTATATTTTTTCTGGCATGTTTTGTTTTCCAATATCTCGAACTTTCACGGCAAAAAGGTCATTTGCCCAAAATTCAATATATGTATGAGTGACAGGGGCTCAAGTTTGTATGGAAGTCTATGGGAAAACATTTGGTGGTGTTTGTCCTATAGAATAGGTATTATTTCATGGATAAACATTGATTACAGCCAAAAAATCAATCAGTTCCTATTTTTTTGGCAATGAGATCATATTTTAGTTAGTTTT
>NW_026941562.1:0-13434 GCF_032062105.1 Saccostrea cuccullata
CTTTAAAACTTTATACACAACCATTCCTAAATAAATTTAAGTAAAAGCTTTTTGATATCATTGACAGCTGCTTTTTTAATAAAGCTGGAACTTGTAAAATAACTTTAAGTTATCTTGTCATTGGACCTTTGCAAAATAATTTTGTAAAAAAGAACATTCCTATCGTACACATTTATATTCTGAAGTTACTGTAAACAGATGCTTGAGAAAAAACACATGACCATGGCTAGTATGGCCACGGTGTAAAGTAAGGAAAGAAATAAGTCAATTTAAAATTTACTGGCTTAGTCGTTGCTCCCAAAACTTTGCAGCGTTGTTTTTATCTAGTTTGAGTATCTTTTATAAAAATTTGAAAAGAATCCGTGTTTATTTGGTTAATTAAGTTAAAAAAAAAGGCCCCTCAAGATAGCAAGGATGAGAAGAAATCATGGTGCAATCTAACCCAGGCGTCGGGAGTCACTGAAGTCAATAGTGTCCGCTATTTTTGATCGCATATACTCCACAGACGCCTCTGCAAAAATAAGCTGCAGGAGATGACCAATACGAATCGTGCAAAATTTCATAACAAAAAAGTGGGAAATAAGCGTATCTTTCCAAGTAGAAGCATGTACCGTAACAACGTGCTTCCACCGTGAGCTGAGAATCTACTCATTTTGGACAAAGATGAAAGATGAAATTCAAAAACCAGAAGAATTTGATGTAAGGTAGTGTACTTGACAGCGTAACAGAAAATATGAATACCTTTACCGCATCAAATGTCGAATTTCATACATGCGAGGAACGTAAACAATATGTTTTACACATTCGTGACTGTGCTTGTGCCATTCTTAACGTTTTAGTGTACCAATTTAAGGATGCGTCATGTCGATTGCATGACGGTTTCAGTGATAATTGGAAGTACAGGGGCGGACGTCAAATGCTTAGAGTACTTGGTGAGAGAGATATATCAACTGTAACGGTTGTCATTTTAAGGAAAAATGCTAGATATCTGGGTCCCCGTCGGTTTCACAATACGAATGATCTTGTTAATGAGACATAGGGAGATAACGAACAATATTCAAGACAAAAAGTTCATAAAACAATACCAAATAGGGGAAGGGCAACACGGATCAACAAAACATCGGACGTGGGATTAGGTACCGTGCCGATCGGTCACAGCTCTCTTGTTTTTTCAAGAATCGATTTTTTTTGTCTGCATAATTCATTAAAATCAAAGAAAAAGAATTCTATATCGATCGTTTTTTCCTGTATAACTATAAACATGTAAACCTACATTCTGTTTTTATGAGTACATTTTATGCACATAGCATAAGGATTACCCCCTTTCACTAATACTAGTATTAAAAATAAGAATATGTATGTTCCTGGTTTCTAATTCTCCTAATGCTTCAAGCTTACATAATTTTTTTTTAATTTAAGTCATGAAATTCCCTTTAATTAATAACGTTAATTGACTCAATGAAATAAAGTGATTGTTTTAACCCTCTGTACTTTCATTAATTAAATGTCTTTTCATGTCGCAAAAGATAAAAAAAGCTTTCATGCGACAAGAGGAATAACTCGACCTGATTATATCGTCAAATTTTACTTCAATAAATTTAAACAATTGCAATCTATTTTCATATAATTTGCTGTTTTGATTTCAGTAAAACATATCAGTCATTCAAAGTGGATATATAAAATAGATTTCAGTCACAAAAAAAATTCATATAGGGTGAATTCACCATGCATCGGACTACCTTGTACTTCAACAAGTTCTAGCGATATTGCTACCGACGGAAAATTATCAAAATGGAGTTTAACATTTAGTTTGGAATTAAAATAACAATTTAGGACAAAATTTTATTCCGTTTATTGAGAAAATATCCCCAAAAATCGAGTTTTTAGAAAAAACTGAAAATTCACCATGGATCGGACATTGTTCACCATGCATCGGACAGACGGTATGGAGACCGGAAAAATATCATACCTTTATCACAGTGCTTTAAAATCCTTGATATGGATATATTTTCATCTTTTATCTAAGAAATAACCCTCAACTTTAATTTAATCGACGATATTATTGCACAAATGTAGAACGATTCTCGAGACCTCACTCTGCCTTAGAAATGCTTTAAAATGCTTATAATGCTGTAATTCGCGCCTTTTTCTCATGGTTTATCATACTCTGGTTTGTAGAAATAAAATGAGTAAAATTCCAGACGTCATATATCGATAACTTGTATTTTGACTGAAAATATAGAGTTTTCATTTTCTTTTTCCGCAAAAAACAGCTGTCAGCTGGGTTCTGTATGAAAATGGTAGTGCTTACCTTTGCATCGAAAAGTGTCCGATGCATGGTTAATTTGTGTCCGATGTACGGTGAAAATAGCATATTAGTAAAAACCAGCTCTAATAAGAATTAAACAAACATTGAAGTGAAATTTAATTATAATTTATGTAAAATTACCAATCCCTGACAAAATTCACCAAAGTCCGACTCGTTCCATGTAAGTCGAATTTAAAAGAACGATAACTCTAAAAATTGCAAAATCATAAATTTCGGGTTATTCCCCTTTGATGATGTAAAATATGACGTAACTTCAAGGCCATTTGCGGGGTATTTTTATCACAACAAGATAAACACAATCGGTATCATTAAAAAAATTAAATCTTCGTCTTTATGACAGAAACAAATAAATACACAGAACTCTTAAGTTGAAAGAGAGTTTATTGCCTAAAGTTGTCCGAAGCAAGGTATGTGTCCGATGCATGGTGAACTCACCCTACACTCGTCCTAAACTGAAAAAATACACCATATAAGGCTATAAATTAAATGAGAAAGAAAAAAAAATACAGTTGACATAGAATCATGTTTTCATAAAAATAGCTGTTTTTATTTTATACTTTTAAACTGTTTACATCCGGGTATTTAAACAATCTATTCATAGCATAACTTGAATATATACATAATGTTAGTTAAAAACTTTTTATTACATGCTGTGGATTCTAGTGAGGTTTTAAGGCGTACGCCCATACACCTGTGTATATAATTAAACAACTGATTAAGAGTATCATTTCAATTTTATCAAATGCTGTAAAATACAATTACATTTTCTTTCTTCAAATTCCTCTAAATTGCATTTGATTAAATAATAGACATTTTTTCATCCACAAATGATGCCGATTAAGTTTGATCACCTGTAATAAATAGTTTGATAGATGATTTGCCTTCAACAAGTCTTATTTTAAAGATAGTTAAATAGATAATTAAAACGCTTCTCATTTATTCTGGTAAATATATATTTCTGAAGTGTATCAAACATATGGGTCTTTTTTGGAAAACATTTTTCTCGTTCATTCTGCACAAGTTCATCTCAACGGTTTATTTGCATTTCGTGCCAATGTTTTGAAATTTGACGACAACGAAAGACTCCTTTTTGATAATTGGATACCAATGACGTATCAGAACTGGAATCCAAACGACAAGGGTGAGATGGCAGTTGATCCAATCTTTGTCCTCCTTTTGACTTATGATAACGTCGGAAGGTTGCGCTGTGTGACTGAGAGAAACTACACGATAAAGGAGAAGACGGACTTAAACTCCCCTTTATTTGTGAGGATTCTGCATTTTATTAGGAGCCAGGAGAAATTTTTGTTATATAATGTTTCATTCTCTTTAAATTAAAAAAAACATTTTCAACTATTATTTTCTTTCTAATTTCATTAAGCATGGTGTAAAAAAGTCTTAATACTAGTAATTAAAATGAGTCTTCTTAAGTTTATTTAGAATATCTGACGCCTCAGAAGAGATCTTAATTGATCCTAATGATTAAAAAAAACTATGGATAGCATGGAGACAGAATGTATATTATACAGAATGTGCATTATATTGTGGCGTCTCGATACTTTTGTGAGGAAACTTAGATCTTTTCTCCCCATACGTATAAAATTTTATTTTACACAGTGATATATAGAGGATATCTACATGTATATTGTGTGATTTGATATTGGCTTTATCCAACGAATTGAAATGGTGTATATATTCGCGAGGCTTGCCGAGCGAATATACACCATTTCAACTCGTTGGATAAAGCCAATATCAAATCACACAATTATAGATCTTCTATTAATCTCATACAACTTTCCTTTTAACAAAACTTTGAGATTTCCCCTGCGAAACTATATGAATGATTGCTAAATTCAAACTGATGACGTACAACTTGATGAAGTAGCGCCGTTGATGTTGACGTCCCTCGAAAGAAAGTAGATCTTGTTCAAAATTAAGAATTTTTGCTATCTGCGTCTTTGAATACATTATGTGACAATTGCTGGCACTTTACATCAAACGAACTTCTGACTGAAAGTTATAAGGACATGGGATGTGAAAATGGACTCTTTGGACGATGGCAGTACAAAACCTGTTAGGCAAGGCTAGGGGCCTCTTTGTAGGTTCATTGTTGATCCATGGTAAGTTACACCTACATTACTAGGTAGGCATATTTAGTATGATATAAGAAAGCATTATTGAAGATGTAAAGGAATCTAAACACAACAACTTAACTGCTAGGCTTTACTTTCTCCGAAAACGATTTAAAGGGGGAGGGGGTGTAACATCTGTCTTCAAGTAGCCAATTCAGGTTTCTTGATAAATTAAGACACTTCTTTGACATATACGAGCCTTTTTCTGGCTTTTAACGATATTATCGCTCTTTATCATTCATTTTATTAGGGCGATAAAAGGGATCACAAATTAAAGTTTCAAATAAATTTTGAAGCGAGGGATCATGTCAAAACCGGAAAAGCTATTGATAAAGCATCTACCCGTTGATAAAGCATAAGTTTATCCAACGGCCTGTATCACCCACACGTATGAGATAATATCATATTTATGCACCTGTTATTTAAGAATCATTATATCACACTCTTCATGATCATTTCTTTTGACAAAACTTTATTGAATACCAAGCGTTTTGACCTAAACCTGATGGATTTGACCTTCTTTTAAAAATAAAAAAAGTTTAACCTTGACCGTAGCCACTGAGCGGTTAGTGCTGGGAGTTTACTACTTTACTGGTTTTTCTCTTGTGGTAAGAACTTTTCTTGAATACCAATATTTCAATCCTTACTTGGACCCCTGACTTTGATCCCCTTTTTTTTTTTAAAAAGAAAACCTTGGTCAGAACTTATGAATGGTTGATTCTGTGACTTTTATATTTCACCTTTGTACTCTTTTTGAAATTCCTTTGGGTATCATTTATGTTGATTCATTGGCCTTGTCCAGTATGACCTACTTTTCAAAATCTTTAACTTTGGTCATAATTATTGAACTGATGCTGATTTAATGGATTTTATTATAAAAATTAGATTCATTGTGAGAAACTTTTCTTTTGGTACCAAAACTAGTTTTATATTGACCTTGGTGTATTACCTGCAAACGGCAACATCCAACATAAGTTGATATACGAGGGGACCTTTGTTTCACAAACACATCCTGAATTCTTATCATTAGCTTCTAATAACTTATCCAATTTGTTTAACTACAAATTCCAAGTTGTAATCTATATTTTGGGGGGATACATGTGTATATGTACCATAGTCTACACATCGCATGATAGAGAATGACTTGTCTTAACACACATATCGATATTTGTGTCATTGTTTAAGCACTATTTGAATCATTTTTTTTATTAGATGTAGTCTCTTACTTACAAAGGTAATTGCAAACATATTAATTAATGTTAGCTTAGTTTTATTTGCAAAAGCAGATATGTATAAGACAACATCTTTCAGAAAACAATCAATAAGTGCTTATATTTTTCCTTTTTTTAAGTCCTTGTCCTGTTTTGCAAATTTGAATTATTATTGTCAAGTAAACTTGAATTCCCTATAACGTAAGTAACAATCAATCTAAATAATTTTATTTTTTTTATTTTCACTTATAACTTTTCTCTCGCATGGCATTGAACGTTTGTGACGTCAGGATATAACACACATTACACATTGTAACCTTTTTACCCCCGTTCTGTTTTATGATGTTTTGAAATTAAAAAAAATACAATATCGATACAAGTCTACGATGACGTATCATGTGCATTCAAGAGCAGAAAAATCCATATCTTATTCTTTTTCAAATGATAATCTGTAGCAATAAAAGGTATTGATCTTCAGAAAATGTTTTTTTTAAATACGCACATAATGTAGTATCAATGCGAATCTATCATTGAGTTTCTTGTCACACGCTAAATCCAAGCTATTTTTAAAATATATCTATGGAATAACTAGATTTGTGGAAAGAAATATGCAGTACGTCTTACTTCATCTATTAAGCTAATTTTATCCTTGATTTAAAAAAAGACCAATAATATCCATTTAAGCAGGTCTTGTATAGTAGATTAATGGATAATAAATGTTTATCCATTCAAAATACTGCATGGATGGAAAAAGAAATATAGGCCTATTCGTTTAGAGAAGCATTATCTTAGAGGAATTATACTGCAAAACAAGAACATCAAGTATAATAAATAGTTTTCTATAATCGTCTTAAAATCTTTATTACAATGAAACCTGTTTTATCTGACAGACACGGGGAGCAGATTATAAATATATTTGTCGGAATGAACAGAGTGTAGTATTGCTGTGTGTAATGATAAAGGACATAAGTATAGAAAAAGATATGAGAAATGAAATTAAATGGCATTAAAGTATTTTGCCCATGCGTCGGATTAAACAGGTTCCACCGTAATAGGTTTAACAATAAAGTAATCTTCATCCTAATGTTCCGTCACGACACCTCCATTTATCAGTGTTTGTAAAAAAGAACGAAATATTTCTATTTTCAAATTTATTACAACACATATAAAGTACACCCTTTACTGAATACATTCAGTATCGCTTTACAGAACAGTTTAACCCCCCTTCCTTTACCGAGGACATATCTGTTTACATGATACTTACTTGATGTTAAATATTAAAAAAAATCAGCGATAAAAATTAATTTAAAATCGTTCTTGAGGGTTTCCATAATCCATGGATGATCTTTCGTCTGTTAAAAAAAATTAAATCAATACTTCACATATTAATGTAAAACAGCATATTTTTTTTCTATTTAAAAAAGAACAACTTCTTTAACTGAAATTTTCACAGTTATAAAAAAAACTCTGTTATAGTATGATACTATGAGGTTTACCAAGTGACGCCTGATCATCATGGTGGTCCCCTTCACAGACGTACCTTTCATTACTGTAGGATACCATGGTCTGTACCAGTACACCGGGGACCTTTGACCGTTAAGGAAGGTGACGTAACAGTAGTTGAACCACCAGCCTTCTCTAATGTTACTGTCAGCAGCACAGTTACCACTATACCTGTCATTATCCCTGTCCCGGGTACTGAAGTACATCCCAGACACGTTGGATTACCTGTGGCTAACATACTGTCTACTGTAAAACTGAACAAAAGGAATCACATAGATAATGAATTTATATATATTTTTAATCTAATTGTTAATAATAATACTAAGGGACTTCTAAGATGGACGGCTTTAGGTGCTGAAAAGAGTGATAATACTTATTTAGTTCAGTCCTAGAATCTCCCGTGTCTATCACACTGATACCTGCAGAATTAGAGAAAATATTTAACAGAGAATTACTATTTATTGATTTACATCACATTAATCTTAATACTGAAGTACGTCTGAAATATACAGTTTAACGTGTTGTTTCTTGTAGAGAGAGAAACAAAATACAAGCCAACAAAACACTGAGCAATTCATATAGCATCATTTTTGGTGTTACCACAGGCGTGTTACACATTTAAAGCATGGCGGGTTTTTTGTTATTTGTTTGTTTGTTTTTGTGTAGGGGGGGGGGGGGGGGGTAAAGGTCACTGAAAATATCAGAAAACATGAATAAATGAAATATTCATAAATGTCAGAGAACGTGCTTTTAAAATTGTATTAGATGCAATACGTAGTAACATATTCATAATTATAACGATATCAGATAACGTGTACCTGCAAATGTTTTAAAATATTAGATTTACTCTAAATAATGCAAAGGTTTTGTAAATGTGAAAAGCGTAAGGGTGTTCTGAATATGGATTATTAAACTTTTTTTATTTGACTAAATCTCCGATCATTTTTTTTATCATTAACTTTTCGACATTTAAGATTAATAGCGTTCTGTTAACATCCAATTCCATAGTATTTATAATGTGAATTATTGAAGATAGACTAGATTTTCATTTAATAGACGATATGTATAGTAATTATGAAACACCTCGCGGTGTTTTGAATTTGCCTTTTTAAACTTTGAATATGTTTCCGAACAAAAGTTATATTTTTAACATCAAAATTTTGTGAATATGTTGACATAACAGATCATTTAAACTCTGTACACTTCTTTCTCCGTAGTAGTTTAAATGTGAATTAATAAAATTATCAGGAAACCCAAAATGATTAACAAAGGTTGAACAAATGTTATTACTGGATTTGTTTGTTTAAAATAATTACATAATTTTCCTTGTACATAAAATATATAATTTGAAATTCTAGCTAGCTACTTTAAAATAACAAACTCAATGTCTGCTGAATACGTGGATTGTACCTGCAAATAATATTCTGATATATTAAAATGTTTAATTAGCATGGAATAAAAACGTATACAGAATATAAAAAACCGTATCTTTCTCTTTGTTTTCAACTTAATAATATTTCAATACAGAAAACTATTATATAGAATATATTTAATTTGGACCTTATCTTAATAACTTATCGTGGATACACTTACCTGAAGTCCTCGTGACAGGTCCTGCAAGAAAGAGTTGATATTTTCCAGCGTCATTGGAGACAGAGAACCGATCGTACATTTCATAAAGCGTAGTACCATTCTGGAGAGTGATGGAAACATAAAGGGATGATGAATTTTCATTTGTTAATTGATGGATTACGTCATTTCCTGTAATAAGATATATATAAAATCATCTGAAAAATTCATCGAATACAAATCTTTTAAAGATATGAATAAACCATAATGAAAAATCAAATTATTTTCCATAGTTGTCGACAATAATGCTTCATTTAGTCTCATTAGAATATGCCGCTAAATGATATTCTTCTTTTCAATTAAATGAGATATCAATTCAACACGATATCTGAATATCGTAGAACACACATTACCTAGACTTAAATTTAGATCTTTAGTACGCTTTATAATTTTTTACCTGCCACTAGCACTTTTTTTCTTCAAACTTTGAGGGAATAAAAAGTTCTTATTTGAAAGCGATTTACGCTTACCAACCCATACATTTTGTTCCAGTGAACCAAAACCATTTTTATATTCCGTCTACATACTGTCAAAGATCAGGGATCCATCTACATGTACGCGTTTCTGAATAGCCTTTGAAAACAACCGTGTATAACAATTCAGTTTATTGCTTCGAACAATCATTTTTTATGATATATTTACATCTGCAAATGATTTCCTTATTATAACACTACTGAAAGCAATGCGTATCTATAACTGTATAAATACAGGTACGCAGTCAAGAGGTCATAGATGTGCGTATGGATAAAGGTTAAATGTAATTTTTCTATGACGTCATAAAGGGTCAAAGTGCATTCAGTGGATTACATACATTTTAAATGCAGAAAAAATATTAATCGTCTGCCTTTCATACTAGGTAAACAAACGAATTTACTCCACTGTGTTAAATGGAACAGCGCAAGTGGGACATTGTGACCTAATTCGTTTCTCTATAGAAGAAACGAATAGCCTTGTTTTAGAGATCTTAATGAATTAAGTAGAGTTCCCACCAACACATACATCTTATGCAACTGGATCAATAGTGCTGTATCACGTTTTTGTCTTCTACAAACAGGAGATGAGGAAAAATCTGCGTTGCTTACAGAAACAAAGACGAGTTTGTAATATATTCTGTATCTTTTGTCATTGAAACACCCTGAGCAAGATAAAACTGCACAGTTTAGTTAACTGAATTATCACAGAAAGACTAGGCTGAAGTATGCATGTACCTTAATTTCCTGTAAATAAAAATGTTAAATACAAGGTCATTATATACTTTAAATTAATATTCTGCTATGGTAGTGAAAAAAATGATTTTCAGAAGACTTTTGTCTGAACATTAGATTGTATTTAAATTTCAACGAAATATTTGATAGATTTATCTTATTTTAAGCAATATAAACCGAATTACAAATCGATCTTTACGCATAGAGTTAGGAGATATTAAATATGACGCTTACGTTTATTAATCTGAAATGTGTTTCATCCCTTTCCAATACTTTAATTGTCACTCATTTCAGCAAGTTTACAAAATGGATATTCAAAGTCAAAATATATACTCGCTGAGTATAGTATAATTGATTAAGTGGAAGTATGTCTAAGAACCACGAGATTCAAATCTGTAAGTTATCATAAAGGGGTCAATTACTGTGAAGTCAACTATGAGATTATAAGCCCCGGAAAGAAACTATAAGAAAAGACGCAGGATCTATAACGAGAGAAGAGACTGAAACAAGGTTTTCTGAAAACAACATTTTCGAAATAAAACCAAATAAATTTGAAATTCCATATATATGTTAAAAATAAAATGGCTTAGATTATGATATTTAAAATGCAGTGTCTCATGTGCGTTACAAAGAATGTTTTTATTTTTTTTTTCTATATTCTTTTCTGTAATATTTCTATAATTTGTAAACATTATTTTATGATAATAAAAAAAATTTAAAATCTTCACTTTTAGAAAAGGTCTTGTAACATTTTTGTGTCACAGAATTAAAAAATCGTTTATAGCAAAATCTGACGTCCTTTCAACTATGTCAACTATAATTTTACGTTTGGTTTTTGTAAATTTTTAAAATATATTTTGTGCGTTTACTAACCAGGTTCCTTAAGGTTCTCTGCCCACTCAGATAAAAAGTTGCTTGATCCTTAAGAATTATTCTAAAGAAATATTCCTTATATTTCCATTTCATTGTGAAAAAATTGTTAATTTATATTTTAAGAATGTAAAATAATACATCAAATTTCAATAGTCATCGCCCACTGACACCAAAGGCAAGGACAGACGCATATGATTTACATTCATATTATGCCCCCTTATTAGCGTTAGACACAAAGACAGGCCCGAATACGATTTAGATGCATATTAGGCCTCCTTAGAGTAAGACCCAGAGACACGAAATTTCCATACATATTAGGTCTCTTTAGGTCCTGACCTATCAATTTGCTTAATTTTCATTCTGGCAGAGTTATCACGAAATCAACTCACACTTAATTTCAAATAGTTAACACAGTAAAAACAAAGAGAAATGGAAATATTAAGTAAAATACAAACAATTATAGCATAGCTTGCAGGGCAAAATTGGACAAGAAAACACTTCAACCTGTCAAATTTCTAAAGGAATAATAGCCATTCATGTCATTAAGAGTTAATGGGGTATCTCTCTTATCATATTATCGATCAACCTTCATAAATGCCAAATAAGCGATATCAATAATATCTGAAAATGACGAAAACAAGATTCCTTTCCAAACACTTGTATATACCCCGCTTGAAAAAGGTATATTGTGACCGGGGTGTCCGTTCGTCTGTCTGCGTGTCCGTCCGTAAGGCTTTGGGGTACCCATCTCATATCCGCAACTCCTCTTATACCGCTGAATGAAATTTGATAAAACTTTCACAGAATCTTTGTTACATAGTGTAATTATGCACCTCCTATTTCACTTTTTGAGCTTCTCCCAGACCAAACTGCGAAGCATGGTCTTTGCTATCATAATCATTTTGGAGGAGGGGTATCATTTAGGGAGCTCAGTGCTCACAGTGCCTTTAGTTTTTATGCAACTTGTGTGAGATTGTATAGGACTTGAAACTTCGTCAGGAATACGCCCCAACGTCTTTCATGCATACTAAATGTTACTTCCAGATATGAAGAAAGTACGACCAGTACACACACAAAACCAGAGGTACTGTGAACAATGAGCCCACTAAATGATATCCCCACCCTCCTCCGATATGAATATAATGGTAGTGTCCATGTTTTGCTATGGGAAACCCAAAATATGTGTTGTCGGATCAAAAAGTACTATCTAAAGATTTGTTACATATATTTATATTTTGGTAGATCTCTTGCCTTTCTGTATTGCTTTACTATGACATGCGAAGAGGAATAACTCGTGATGTCCAATGTTATTGACAAGCCACCACACCTCACATCACAGGTAAGGATATAATGACAATGTCCATGTTTTGCTAAGGGAAAAACAAAATATGCGTCGGATCAAAAGGTAAAATAGGAGATATGTAATATTCTTTCAACGTTTCATCATTTTTCATCCAGTGCTTAGGAAGAGTTGAGGATAAGAGATGGGTATTCCAGACTGACGTACAGACGGACGGACATCCCGATTAATACATTAATATCCCCACCCGCTTTTCAAGCCAGGGGTTTAACGTCACGATGCATTGTAGTACGTAGTTATCAATAGATTGAGAATACACTCTGGTGTTTACAAAGCATTTTTATTGATACAAAGGAGATAAATTCGTTATCCAGGTCCAATCAAGGGTTTACCCAGCGTTATGGCCTCAGGGTGTATGGAGTAAAACCCGGGATAAATTCTCGTACACCCTAGATTGAACCTGGATAACTAATAGTAATAGTATGCCAGTCTTTGACAAAAAGAAACATATAATTTTTCATTTGTAAATCACCATTCATGTAACTGGGACGGTCAGATATGTACCATTCAGTAACCTTCCAGTAGACTTTTGTCTGATATGGGGATACGGAATGGCGGAAATTTAACATTATGAAACAATATGCTCATGATACTAAGAAATGATAATTATTTCAGTTTTTTTGTTTATTTCCTTTAATTATAAACATAATACGATAGATGTTCAAAATAAAGAGTCGTAATAAGTTGTTAAAATGACATAGGCGTCGAGACCGGAGGGAGGGGGCCTTAACCATTATATAGACAGTGATAATTGGGATTTACCTTCTTTTTGTTGATTTAGCCCCCCCCCCTTCCCCCCAAAAACACACACTTTCGATTAGCTCCTCCCCCCAATTTCAATTTGCTTCAGACGCCCATGAATGAGACCCAAATTGGTGAATTTCTTTAAGAAACAGATTACTATAAGTTGTAAAACTTGTTTCATAATCCTTTTTGTATTATCTACTGTGTATATATGATGTCTTATTTTAAAGTTTAAACTCAAATTGGGAATAGCTAAGGTTGCACATGAATTGCACACTCACTGTTTTAACTTTAAAAGGCAATGGCGGTGGTCTTTGTTAATGACAGGGCCGTTGTATCAAACACAGAAATTACGAAATTTAACCAAGGTATTGAATTATTTGGTTAAGCAATATATTTCCACTATTGATTGTTGATTTAGTTTCCGATTTCATTCTCAATTTGTTTG
>NW_026941563.1:0-13279 GCF_032062105.1 Saccostrea cuccullata
CGGACAAAGGCGTACAGGAATGTAGTAAGTCGTACAAAGATGAAAAATGATGCCTTTTTAAGAGTTCATGTCAGCTTTAATATTTACTGATAAACTTTTGTACTCAAGTTCAGATTCAGTTAATTTACCCAAACTAAAATATTGTTATAAATCTGGAGTTCTTTAATACATGTACGATAAATAAACATAAAATTAGAAACTTGATATATCTTATTGAAAGCACCAAACAAATATTTCTTAAGACGATAAATATCTTTTATTAAAAAAAAAATTAAAATTCGAAAAAGAAACAGTACTACACAAGACATGTAAAGAGAATTTTTGATAACCTTTCTTCAAAAATTCAATTTAATTAGGGGTGGGGTGGGGAGGGGAATTTAAGAGGCCTTATTTTTTTTTAAGTTTTAAGCTTGCCGTTAAAAAAGGTACAATATTAACATCTAATTAACATGTCACGAAAAGACAGATAAGCGGTGTTTTTAATTGTTGCTAAACATTATTTATTAAAAATATACACCAATTGATATGGATAAATTCTTCAATAAATAATAATATTTTGCTGTATAATTCCTCCTTTAATAAATACAGGTATAGATTATCCAGGCCCTCTAAGGGGTCCAGGTAGAGTTAACCTGCGGTACCTTGATGTGATTAAATACTTTAATATTTACTGATATTATTATATGGATAAATTCTTCAAAAAAATATAATATTTTGCTGTATATTTCCTCCTTTAATAAATACAGGTATAGATTATCCAGGTTAACTCTACCTGTACCCCTTAGAGGGCCCCTTAATTGAGTGTGATAATTAAATAATTTTATAATGAGTAGACGTTCAGGGAACACACCGAGGATATCTATAAATCAAGGAAACATTCGACAACGATCCTGGTGTAAATTACACCATTTCTGATTTGCACAGGACTAACTAACACAAACAAAACAACTTACGCACAAACACATATATAAAAGCAAGTTACTATTTCCCCTCTAATTTCGTTGCGAGGGAATAAAAAATGTACAAACAAGCGCATTCAAAGTATACTGGTCGTTTTAGTGGATGGAATGTAATTATTTATGGCATATTGTGTCAAATATAAAAGCCCTATCATATATCTTTCAACAAAAATGATCATTTAGAAGGTATAAGTCAATGGAAAAAAAACACAGAATGTTAGAAAACGTCTTGGCACAGGCATTGCACATGCCAAATATTAAGGCCCTGCCTCTTTTCAATCAAAAGTTAAAAGAAAAAATATCATTTTTGAAAAAAAGTAATACTTCAAGTGAAGTTCAGGCCAAAGGCTAGAAATTATGATTATGGAGAGGTCTTGTAACATGTACTTTATACGTAGAATATGAAAGTTCTATCTTTTCTTTCTCAAAAGTAATAGCCAATTTAAAAGTATTTCAAACTTTTTGAAACGGTCAAACTTCAAGGTCAAGGTCGCGAGGTCAAAAATCATAATATATTCGAAAAGGTCTGGTCGCAAGTCATGTACAGTGAGAAATAAAAGCCTTATCACGTCTAACTCAAAAGATATAACTTAAAGTTAAAAATTTTGTTGGAGACGAAATGACTTATGGATGAATGTGATTTTATGTCACCTCGCTTTCGATAAAGCGGGGAGGGGGTGGGTGTGTTGGAGCATTAACTTAAAGGTAAAATGGGATAGACTCACATCGTTAGTTAAATTGGTTAAATCTTTTTAAAGTCGTATTTCAATAGGTGTTTTCAAAGACAAAGCAATTGAAATGTACATATTCTCTTGTCAAGCTACATGTAGGATAATTTTCGTTGAAGAAATCTTTCTTAAACTGTTTGACCTAAATTCGCTTCAAACATTTCTTTTTACGATATTGTTTGGCTAAGCATGTGTTTTGTGCATCTTTCAAAGCTTGGTAAAATATAAGACTGGATTTAATTCAAATACTTGTCATGAAATCTTTCTAATCATTTAAATGTTTTAAGTAAGGGGGATAGATCAATTTTGTTAAAACAAGGTAATAATATTTTTTTTAAAAATGGAAAACTTAAAAAAAATCCTTTTGCTTGAATTAAACACTCCGTGTGAAGAGGGCATAAAATGTTGATAGAGATTTCTATACTTTTTCTTACTTTGCAACAGCTTTGTAAGAATAGAACGATGGGCATTTTTAATACTTGACTCCTGCGATAACCCAATTCCCCCCTAATCACATGAACGTTGCGCCGATGGATTTTGCATTTTTCCATATCTGTTTGATTTTCTGCGAGGACAATGAATATGAGATCTCGATCATCAATATTCGACACACCATAAAAGCCATTTAGGAGAAGGATAAAATATGTTGAGATAAATAAATAATTTTTAAACACCCAATTTTATGTTAATGCCCCCCAAATCTACCTGAATCAAGATCAATAAATTACCACCTGTCAATCATTTATAAAACAATAGCTTCTGATTTGATTGACAGGCTAGCTACCCGTGCCACCTGATAATCTGAGTTTACATGTTTTGAGGACGATTACCTGGTCACGCGTCAAACGCTTTCATGTATCCGCCTTGTATACACAGCTGTAACATGCGGGTTACAAAAACCACTGTGTCCAGTACTCGTAAGGTCTAATGTTGGTAATTTTATTTCAAAAAATAATTTAGAGTAGACTTCCAAAACACTGATTTTATAAAATATTTGTTTTTCCTCGTGACTGTTTGGTATTTGTAAGCAAAATGTCGTCTGAGATATCTGTAGAATTTAGGTCGTCCATAGAAACTTTCTATCAGAAATACGGTATGGAATGTCTTTAGCACTGCAAGATGTTTAGAACTTAGAAAAGGCTTAACAGGTATTGGATCAGGTTGTCACCTCAACCAATGTCCGTTAATCCGATAAACATTAACTACAATAAAAATCATTGCCTATTTTAAATTATCTGGTAAATGGAACTACTTTGACATGTTTCATACTAATTAACAAAAGATAAGATTTCAATTACACATACCGGTATGTTATTCTTTAAAGTACACAATATTTTTGCTCTAAATTAAGATCGCGAAACACGTACATTGAAATTTTTTGTCTTTTGGGCCAATCAGTAATAATGTGCCTTCTAGCGTAGCTGAGCTGGAATGAAAATGAATTTCAAACTAGATTGTCAATCCAATGTTTTCTCGGACGTCCGCGTCGAATTGTACCCGCACATTTCATTGTCTATAGTTGAATGTTTTGTTTGTATGACGAATGCTGCATATTTCCAATCTTCCGCGGTCTATGTATCCACAACCCTCAGATTTCAGTAGGCCCTTTACAATGAAGCGCATTGAATTGGTAAAATTTTCTATTTGGATGAAAAGTTCTGAGTCATGTTTTGAACGTCAATAATAACATAAGAACACGCACATTTCCTAAGAAACGAAAAAGAAATATTCGTAATAATATTTTAAGACACTCCACTTTCCGCGACAAGCAACATAAATTACACCAAAATTAAGAATTTTAAAGATGAAAGAGCTATATATAGAGTCTCCGCTACTGTATTACACGCATTGCAACAATTTTGTACACAATTATAATTTATCTTGGATAGACGCAATAAATCAAAGACAAATTTTTTATGGGTTTTATATTTATTTGGCGCTTTTGGGCACGGCTGAATAATATAACAACATATTATTTCGGGCCTCCAAGCAACGGGTAGGCCCAGCAACAACAACAACATTTCAGTTCAACAACAACATTTCAGTACAACATCAACATATCAGGTGACCCTGACCCTGGGAGATGCAGAGGCCAAGGCCAACAACATTTCAGTACAACATCAACATATCAGGTGATCTTGACCCCTGGAGATGCAGAGGTCAAGGTCAATTAATAAAAAGTTGCAGTGCAACAATAATATTGACACATCCAGGACTCTGGGAGGTGCAGAAGTCAAGGAAGAAAATAAAATATTTAGAAAATCACACATCCATGACTCTGGGAGGTGCAGAAGGCAAGGAAGAAAATAAAAATAAAATAGTTTTGTGTACAGTGTCACAATATTTATATGGTATTCAACTTTGACCCTGTGTGGTGCAGCGGTGCAATAATGAACCCATGTTACATCATAGTTTAAATGAAGTATGCCGCTCAGTTCTCCACAAGACCCCAGTCGTATATGCTTGAACAAAGCATCTACGAATGGGGGCGCTGCCACTTTACTAGTGGGGGTCCTGAGCGGCCTGAAACAGCCGTGACCCTTCCTCTCCAGATATCAGTCATTAATGTGATGGCTAAAACTTGCATCCATGTTTAATAATTGGCTAACATACCCCCTAAATTGTTTTAAGAAAAGTTTATTTTCTTAACTTGGATAAATGTACCCCATCCCTTCAAATAATTTTGGCATGATTTTTTTTATGTCAGGATAGTGGATTACAGAATCCCCAACATCACAAACTTTGTTAAAGAAAATGCATTAAACCCCTTTCTAGTATTCTCCAAGGCCAGATTATATGTAGATTAATCCCAATTAATGCGAGCATAATATGAGCCCATATTAAGTGCACAAGAGGAAATTGGATCTCCTTAACAAATTACAAGAATTTAAACCTGACATAATTTTCTCAATGTTGTTTTTCCCAATATCATCTCCTTAAATTATATACCACTGCAAGCTTGCCACCAAATTGAAATATCTAATCTTAGCAAATTTAAGTCACACCTACCAGGCATATTCTTAGCTTCTGCATAAGCTCTGTAATTGATTACCCAAACAACTATATATATAACTTGAGGTTAATTAAAATCCTGGAATACGTTTGCAAGTTTTAAAGCAATCCGATTTCCATCTTCCTAAGGGTTGGATAACTTGAGATGAACTTGAGATAAAATCCCAAATTCCGTATTTGCCCTAATACGAAAGAAGTGGAATTTGTAGTCCCAAGACTCGAGGTTGAAGACCTGAAAGGAGCTACGGAAATAATGACAAATTAATTGAACCCCTGGGTAGGTCTAATGTCTAAAACCTTTGAAGATTAGCACAGGGGCAAATTTCTGTATTGGCAACAACTTTATCTGAGGATTTGTCGGAGAATGCTATATATATATATATATATATATATATATATATATATATATATATATATATATATATATATATATATATATATATATTATATATAATTTCTTTGTGCTTTCTATATTAATATTTCTTCACTTAGGGCAGTTATGTTAGTTTAAGAGTTGTTGTTAATTGTGCTTTGCAAATAAAAATGAATTCATTACAACATGTATTGGTAACGATCCTCTGTTAATACTAATGTCCAAATAACTGTATCTCTCTTCTATTCTCAATGACCGTGTAGTGTAGGGCAGCGCTGCGAGAATTCCATCGGTATCGAAAGCAAGTGTTTTGACTTGCCTAGATAGCCGAGCGGTCTAGCGCGCTGTTCCTGCACTGCTAGGAGACAGATTCCGAAGGTCGAGAGTTCAACCCCGGACCGGGCGGAAGTAGGTATCCATGTAAAAGTAAATTTCTTTGTGCTTTCTATATATATATATATATATATATATATAATTATATATATATATATATATATATATATATACAATAGAAAATGCAGATGAAAGCAATTTATGATGCCTCATATGAATTTGTTCATATGCAGAGTAGAATTTTAAGAATCTGCTTTAATATGGATCTTTTAATGGGCAACCTACTGTCAAAGCTGTGAGCTGTGCTTTTTAACCCCTGTAACAACTTTTAACTATGAACTCTTCTGTTAGGTCTCTATGATTAAAGTTTGCAATTATAAGAAACGGAAGCTAAGTTAGGACGAACTGTCGAAATCCCCAGGCTTTTGATTGACCAGTGTGCAAAAAATCAAACAATCAAATAACAAGGGGGGGGGGGCAAATAATATCTAATCCTTGTACTTGCACGCAGCAGCTCAAGTACGCTCTTACGCCTAATTAATAAGCGTTGCTGTTTTCAGAAAACTCTGCCCTTAACAACTTGTTTAATTTATGCTAGATACTAGTATGAGGTTCGATTAGTACAATACTGGTTGTGGTGATGCATGTTGTGCAGCCTGCAAGAAACGGTGCCACAGCTGCTGAGGAGAAATTGAATTGGCAACAATGTTATTAATTAGTCCGCACGTGAACTGCTCGATAAAATATATTGTTTAAAATGCAGTTTAACACAAATGAACGAATTAATTTCATTACTCTACTAGGTTTTGAGCACTGTTTACTCAAAACCATAACCAATGCCCAATTATCGATATAAAACCGTATTCTCCTATTTGCAAGCTGACTATCACTTAAACTGACACACATTGTGACAGCCAAAACTACTGGGATAAGGTTTAGTGTTGTCATGTCATGCAATATATCTGAATTACTGTAGTCACCCATTCACGTGGCTAAGGGAAATAGCACCATTGCCCTCAAAGTATGCTCCACAACCCAGATGTGCAGAAACGGCACTATCTGTATACAGATCTAAAATTCAATTTGACGACCAATCACTTTCTTGGAAATAAACTTGACCATTAAATTGTGCTAGGAAACTTACGCATATATCTTAAATTGATTCGTTTCATTGTTGTACATAATATGATGGTGAGGCTTAGACACCCCCGGGTTGAATCATACGAGCTCCTAACAAATTTGGAAGAAAAATTAAGCTACCGTAACAATGACTATGAATGCTGTAGAACTAACAATTAATGTTCCTACAGTATGGACATCAATTTGATACATTTTCAAGAGGTATTCTGATCAGCATTTGCATTGTGTCATTTTCTTAGCCTACAAGACAGTGAGTGGGATAAACCGTTTTGTACTCAGTTAAGGGGAACTCCCAGTTGAATACAAACCCCTTGTAATGTTTGCATTAATTTAAGAATGACTCCCTTTCTTCCCCCGCAAATATGAAATCATCTAAGTAATATATATACCCTCAACGTTGTATCCTAAAGGGTCAAAATCCCCAGGGAACGTATGTAGAAGCCTAAATGCTGATTTGATATTCATTTTTACAAAATATGTACCTTCACCAACCTTTTTATGACTATCAGAGGATGTATAATGACTGTGAACTTACTATGGTTTATACAGTATTAGTTATCCAGGTTCAATCAAGGGTGTACGGGGATTTACCCGGGTTGTATTCCATACACCCTGAGGCCGAAGGCCGAAGGGTGTATGGAATACAACCCGGGGTAAATAACCGTACACCCTTGATTGGACCTGGATAACGAATTTATTTCCTTTGTACCCATAAAAATGCTTTGTAAACATGATTTTTAGCTCACCTCAACGATGTTGGGGGGAGCTTATGTGATACCCTTGGCGTCGGCGTCGGTGTCGGCGTCGGCGTCGGTGTCGGTGTCGGCGTCGGCGTCGGCGTCCCGGGTTAAGGTTAAGTTTTTTGGAGCAGTTTTCTTTTTAAGTACTTCTATGTCCTATATTGATTAGACATGCATGGAAGATGTTGCTAGTGTGTTTCATTGTACCAGTCAAAGTTTCAGATGCTGCAATTTCAGCAAAGGAATGACCAGGTTAATGTTTTTGGTGCAGGTTAACATTTTTGGTGCAGTTTTTGGTGTAGGTCTCATTTCCGAGTAACTATGAGCCCTATGTTGACCAAACTTACATGGATGATACATCTTAGGATGCATACTACCAGCCTTGCTTTGGATGCTGAATCTGACCTACATTTTCCGGTTGAGTGAACAGGTTAAAGTTTTTGGTGATGGTTTCATTTTGAAGATACTTTGAGCCCTATAATGACCAAACTTGCATGGATGGTACATCTTAGGATGTATTGTACTATACTTGCTTCGGATGCTGAATCTGACCTACATTTTCCGGTTGAGTGAACAGGTTAAAGTTTTTGGTGCAGGTTTCAAATCCAAGTTACTATGAGACATATAATGACCAAACTTACATGGATGATACATCTTAGGATGCATACTACCAGCCTTTCTTCAGATGCTGAATCTGACCTACATTTTCCGGTTGAGTGAACAGGTTAAAGTTTTTGGTGAAGGTTTCATTTCGAAGATACGTTGAGCCCTATAATGACCAAACTTGCATGGATGGAACATCTTATGATGTAATCTACTAGACTTGCTTCGGATGCTGAATCTGACCTATATTTTCCAGTTGAGTGAACAGGTTAAAATTTTGGGTGCAGGTTTCATTTCCAAGGTACAGTACTATGAACCCTATAACGACTAAATTGCATGGATGGTACATCTTAGGATGCATACTACCAGACTTGCTTCGGATGCTGAATCTGACCTACATTTTCTGGACGAGTAAACAGGTTAAAGTTTATGATGCAGGATTCATTTCCAAGTAACTTTGAGCCCTATAATGACCAAACTTGCATGGATGGTACATCTAAGGGTGCATTCTACTAGGCTGGCTTCGGATGCTGAATCTGACCTACATTTTCTGGATTAGTGGAAAGGTTAATTTTTTTATACAGGTTTCATTTGCAAGTAACTTTTAGCCCTATGTTGACCAAACTTGCATGGATGATACATCTTAGGATGCACACTAATGGACTTGCTTCAGATGCTGAATTCGACATACATTTTCCAGATAATAGCTAGACCTCGTATAAGTTATGGGTGCAAGTCTATCACCAAGAAACTATAAGGCTTATATAAACCAGTTGCACAAATGATGCATCAAGGGGTGAAAACTCTCAATCTTGCTTCAGATGCTGGATTTTAATTACATTTTCATGATGAAGAACTAGTTTTTAGTTTTTATATAGGTCTATTCCAAAGTATCAAATTTGCATAAATTTTGCATTTTTGGATGTACACTTTTTGTGGTTAATTGTGTGACTTAATTTGCCTTACTTAAAGACAACACACGTTGAGGTGAGCTCTGTAATCTCTGATTACCTATGTTTAGCTTTTATCATAGAGAATGTATGCATTGTGACGTCACGTTTTATTTACACCCGGCTCAAGTCGGGTGCACGGATATTTACACCCGACTTTGTAACCAATCAAAGCTCGTGTTACAAGCTAGATAGGAAATAATGATTTTTACTGCTGGCTGTAGGATAAGAAAGGTACGTTATCAATCGCCACCCAGAGTTATCCCTCTTTGGTACCACTCCCACAGGAGATACTCTGAGATTAATACATGTGGGAAACACCCCCCCCCTTAATTCAACTTCTTTGTTATTATTATTTTATAATTATTATCATTCCTGTATTGTTAATCTGAAATTAAATGATTATTTTGTTTTATATCTAACATTGGACTTGAGTTATAAAGTCTGAACCCCTGCGTAAAACCATGCTCTCAATTTGTTGAGCAGGTTTGTTTAGATAACGATCAGCTTCGGTTCAAGGTCACTCTTTACATAGGAATTCTTAATTGGTATATTTCCTACAGCCAAAATATTTTTAGCCATTCTCCTTGTATTTTTTTGGTGTGGGACAGAAGTTTTTGTTAAGAGTTTGGTGGAGCTTGATGTATTGTATATGGATTTCTACATTGTATACTTAAATTATTGTGGTTGCATTAGCTGGGTTCGAAAAGGAGTATAGGTGCGTTCGAATGAGCTACTGGTATGTTATTTAGCTGGGCTCTTAATTTAACAATTGCATTGTTTGACCAGGTGCATGCCAAGACAACTTGTATAAGTGCGCATGTACTGACACAGATTTGATTTTGACTAAAGGACCCCTTAAAATTGAAATCCACTCACATTTTGTTTGAGAGCGCGCGTTGAGTCTGGAGAAATTCCAGCCGATAACTAGGATTCATGTATAACAACCACAGTTCTAAATCAACGAAAGCCAAAGAACTATAGGGGGATCTATAGATTTCCGAAGACGAAACTGCGTGACTTATTCAAACCACAAGCGAACTGCATGGACAGACATAGGATATCCATTGCTTTATCTTGGATGGGCAGATGTAAATAGATGCACACATCGTCACATGAGCATGATATCCATCCATTTTTTAATTGGAAATATTTTTTTCGAGACATTTTCCTTTGTTACAATTTCTCCTGTGCACTTAGGGTTAGTCCCCCCTCCCGTTTAAGTGGAAGCAGAGACTGTAATTCTTCAAGCTGGAAACCTGTAGACACCAGTTTGAAAGTTGGTATTAACATAAGTGATATAAGTTAACATTTTACTGTTTGTAAGAAATAGTAATATGCTTACCTGTATTGTTCTTATTAATTTATGCATTTTTTAAAAGTTAAATCGATAGTCATCAGTTACAAAGAAATGAAGCTGAAAAGAGTCAAATACTAGTAGTCATAGATTCGCATGAAATAGAGTTATCAAATTATTATCAATTAGGCCTACATGATATTATTCGATTACTTTAATTTTTTTTCACTTGGGACAAAGATGGCGACTAGTACATGGTGATGCAAATAGACAAATTGAAATGCATCTGACCTGATCTAAATTAAATCTTTGTTATCGAATCGATACGTAAACAATACGAATCCATAAAAATAGTAATAGCAATTAAAACTTTTTAAGGCGAGAATCTATTTCTAAAATTCTACATTTAGCTATTGTTTCTCAAATTTGATTAACACCAACCTTGCAACTAGCGTGTAAACGGCAAGGAGAGGTTTAGCATGAGCACCTTTCTTTATATAATTGAAAGTTAGATAACTCGTGCCGAAACAAAGGGGAGATCACTGCGCCAAAAAATATTGCGCTGCCAAGATAAAAGCATCTTATTCGCATATGGGCGAGATAGATGCTATATTAATCATGTTTATTGGAGTTAGGATAAAGCATGTATCAGTCGAACTGTTATTCGCGACGACTTTTTTTCGCGATTTACCATAGATAAATTGGTTCGCGACGATTAATTTTCGCGATCATGTCTTTTTTGGATTTCTTTTAATAGACACTTACACTTAAATGACCGGATCGTGGCGATTAATATTCGCGATGACAAGGCTCTCGCGAACTTGGCGAACATTTCTAGAACGCGAATAAAAGTTGGTTTACAGTATTTGCAATTCTGAGGGGAAAGGAGATTTTATAAAAAGTGTTTCAACCCTAGAGAAAAAAATGCTTTTCTTAGATAAATTTTGAAATTTAATGAATCAAACGAGTTCATCTGCACTTTAGTTGTGGATTAGCTATAGTGTTTGTGTTGGAAGTCATTATTCGTAGATTTCATTAGTTACATGTATTTATACAGTTCTGAAGCAGCATGTCTTCGGATATGGTGCAAATTGGCATTGTGTAATTAAATGCTTCGAAAGGTTCGTTAGATTTGTTCAGTGGTATAGAAGGAACTGCTGATACGAGTGCTGATATTCAAAAGTGTTCGGAGGTACGGAATAA
Source organism: Saccostrea cuccullata (assembly GCF_032062105.1). Taxonomy (NCBI): domain Eukaryota; kingdom Metazoa; phylum Mollusca; class Bivalvia; order Ostreida; family Ostreidae; genus Saccostrea; species Saccostrea cuccullata. The sequence continues at coordinate 11,339 of NW_026941563.1, forward strand.
AGAAGTCATAAAAGACACTTAAAATCACTATACAGCTGTACATTACGTTGGTCGATAGCTGTCCTCAGTTTGCACTTACAGTCTGTGTGTATACATTTTCAATGAAAAGCCACTAACACTTATACCTAAAATTAAATTTGTACATAGTGTACAGTTAATGCAAAATTCCATGTATAAAGGAGTTGCAGATAAGAGATGGGTATCCCAAAGCGTAACAGACAGAAGGACAGACGGATAGACTTCCCGATCTTAATATATTCTCCTACTTTTCAAGCGGGGAGTATAAAAAGGTAAGCCCCAGTTGTCAATGCCTCTAATATGTATATCTTTGAAAAAAAAGGGGAGGGGGGGTGGGTACACCTAGGCCCCTTCCGGGTTTTGATGTCTATTCTATACCAAAATACATGTTGATATATATTAACTAGTATACCGTTTTAAAAACGATAACGTAATATAACGTAACATAAATAAAAATTCCAATAATTATAAGTACTGTAAATCCTAAGAGAGAAAAAGAACGTTTATGATATGGAAAAATCAAAATTGCTATCTTTTTGAAAAATGCAATGCTCTTAAGCTCCAGCCCAGCCTAAATCTACCGAACTTATTACAGACTAGAGACAAGATGTGTTTGTGCAACACTAATGTCTCCTACGGCACATTGCAAAGGTTGAATTTTTTCAATTGCAAATTAAATATACTGAAAGGAATAAGAAACGCAGGGTAGCACAACATGTGAATTTCTTTGGACCGTATGAATGAAAATTACGAAAACTGGTCAGATTAAAAATCAGTTACTTTGATAGACTAAAATGTTCAGAATTGCTCACCCTAGATGTATGACAACACGTAGAGTAATTGCTAAAAAGGCAACCCAAAAAGTGCAAATTTATTATTTGTTTTTTAACAACATTTGTTTTACCATTTGATGCATTTGAGGTATACACATTGTTTTAAAATATTTACAAACGATATTAATTTCTATCAATCTTGGTACGGTTGACGAGAAGTTCTATGAAATCTTGCTTTTACAATGCCAAAGTAAGAACTAAAACTACAAGAGATTGTTGTTAAGTTTTTCTGTTTTCTGGGGGCCTAGAATTGTTTCTTACCAACCGTGACGATGACGTTGACGCATAACAGAGCCACGTTAATCGGGTTTTTCATTCTAGCGCCTGTTCAATCGTCACCGTACTACCACAACAACTGCTTTTAATACCAACGTTAATCGCGGTTTATAAAACGTAAACTGCCCAAGTTATGTTATATCGGATAACATAAGTTGATATATAAGCTTTATTACTTAAATAAATATAATAATTTGAATACATGAGGCACATGAACTACGTCGCTTTACTCTTGTATGCATGTATTTATTATGAAGCGCTAAATCGCTTTATGAAATATGCCTATGTGGAGCGTCGGAGTGTCTTGTGTGAATAAAATTCGCATTAATAAAACACATTTACTTCAATTTTTAGACACAATCATCACATGTTGTTCACGCCTTGCTTATTGTAAAATTTGCTTTATTTCAGAGAACGGAATGCATTTAATTGTGAAAGTTTTCATCGCCTTAATGACAATATGGGATCCCATATTGTCATCCAAATCTGACCTTCGAAAGGATCTCCTTCAGAACTATACAAAGGAGTTACCACCAAATGATACGCTGACCACTGTCTACATATCTTTTAGTGCCTTTGATACCAATAATATAATAGATTTTGATGACAAAGACGGGAAATTTATAGTTAGCGGATATCTTGAAGTGTCCTGGATAGATCCAAGAATTGCCATGAACTGGGCTTCCTCGTCGGCTATTCAAAATAAATTTGTTTCACTGTACTTTAAAGATTCAGAGGTCTGGACTACAAATTCGTCAGATCAATGCGTACTTCAGATCTGATTTAGAAAAAGTGGTCGAAGAAACAGTTTTGT
>NW_026941564.1:0-13405 GCF_032062105.1 Saccostrea cuccullata
AATTCCCAAACCTTACTGCACATCAACATGACACCACCAATCATCCCCCAAAAGGTGATTTGGCTGCTGAGTAAAATGTAGAAGGAGTTCAGGGAAGACGGGACTTTTTGCACAAAAAACGTCATTTTTCGACCCCCATTTGACCCCCCGGGGCAAAATCAAAATTCCGAAACCTTACTGCACATCTACATGACACCACTAATCATCCCACAAAAGATGATTAGGCTGCTAAGTAAAATGTAATAGGAGTTCAGGGAAGATGGGGCTTTTTGCATAAAAAACGTCATTTTTCGACCCCCATTTGATCCCCTGGGGCAAAATCAAAATTCCGAAACCTTACTGCACATCTACATGACACCACCAATCATCCCCCAAAAGGTGATTTGGCTGCTGAGTAAAATGTAGAAGGAGTTCAGGGAAGAAGGGACTTTTTGCACAAAAAACGTCATTTTTCGACCCCCATTTGACCCCCCGGGGCAAAATCAAAATTCCGAAACCTTACTGCACATCTACATGACACCACCAACCATCTCTTAAAAGATGATTAAGCTACTGTGTAAAATGTAGGAGGAGTTCAGGGAAGAAAAATGTGACAGACGGACGGACGGACGGACATGAGTAACAACAATATACCCGAACTTTCTTTAGAAAGTGCGGGTATAATAAAGATCTTTTTGTTATGATAAAACATGACAGAATTAATTATTACATTAAAAATTTATGACCCCCCTCCCCCACTTGAGGACACCAAGTGTTAGCTTATAACCTATCTATGATATCACCTGGATATGAGTTTCTGTCTCCCAGTTGATTCAATACCAACATGCTCTACCTATGAACACTTTCTATAACAAGGCAAGCTAGTCCCTTCAGTTTACCTGTATTTTACACCTGTCTGAAAAGTCCTTATGACTTACCTTTAGTTTACCTGTATTTCAAACCTGTCTGATCAGTCCTTATGACTTACCTTTATCTTACCTGTATTCTACACCTGCCTGATCAGTTCCTTCTGACTTACCTATAGTTCACCTGTATTTCAAACCTGTCTGATCAGTCCTTATGACTTACCTTTAATTTAACTGTATTTCTCACCTGTCTGTTCAGTCCTTATGACTTACCTTTAGTTTACCTGCATTTCACACCTGCCTGATCAGTCTTTATGACTTACCTTTAGTTTACCTGCATTTCACACCTGCCTGATCAGTCTTTATGACTTACCTTTAGTTTACCTGTATTTCACACCTGTCTGATCAGTCCTTATGACTTCCCTTCAGTTTACCTGCATTTCACACCTGTCTGATTAGTCCTTATGACTTCCCTTCAGTTTACCTGTATTTCACACCTGTCTGATCAGTCCTTATGACTTCCCTTCAGTTTACCTGTATTTCACACCTGTCTGATCAGTCCTTAAGACACCTTCAGTTTACCTGTATTTTATACCTGTCTGATCAGTCCTTATGACTTACCTTCAGTTTACCTGTATTACACCTGTCTGATCAGTCCTTATGACTTACCTTCAGTTTACCTGTATTTCACACCTGTCTGATCATTCCTTATGACTTACCTTCAGTTTACCTGTATCTTACACCTGTCTGATCAGTCCTTATGACAAATTCAGTTTACCTGTATTTTATACCTGTCTGATCAGTCCTTATGACTTACATTCAGTTTACCTGTATTACCCCTGTCTGTTCAGTCCTTAAGACACCTTCAGTTTACCTGTATTTTATACCTGTCTGATCAGTCCTTATGACTTACCTTCAGTTTACCTGTATTACACCTGTCTGATCAGTCCTTATGACTTACCTTCACTTTACCTGTATCTTACACCTGTCTGATCAGTCCTTATGACACATTCAGTTTACCTGTATTTTACACCTGTCTGATCAGTCCTTATGACACATTCAGTTTACCTGTATTTCACACCTGTCTGATCAGTCCTTATGACTTACCTTCAGTTTACCTGTATTTCACACCTGTCTGATCAGGCCTTATGACTTACCTTCAGTTTACCTGCATTTCACACCTGTCTGATCATTCTTATGACTTACCTTCAGTTTAATTGTATTTTATACCTCTCTGGTCAGTCCTTATGACTTACCTTTAGTTTACCTGCCTCTATCACCTGTCTAATCAGTCCTGGGTTCTCAGTTTTTGAATTATTTACTGAATTACTCCAATCTTCACAGAATCTTGTACAATCTAGTAAACAAAACAGAACATTTAAAAGATGTGTCAATAAGTCTTGTACATTTGAATTTTTAAGAGAATCAGAAAAAAAATAATTAAGAGCAAATTTCCTTTTATAATCCTGCAAATTTTTAACAAATCAAAATATACTGAAAATAACTTTTGTGTTAAATTTGGTAATTGCTTTTCATTCTGTAAAACTGTATATTCTTAATTCCTATTTATTAAACAAGTCATATAAAAATTTAGATGTAAAAATCAGAAATATAATCAATGACTTTGTTATGCTAATTTCTTGACCTGATTTAAGTAACATGCTATGTTTTTTCTAGATTGAAATGATGATGATGATGATTTTGACGACAATGCAACATTAACAAATATAGCAATGCTAGATACATGTATGGCCAATTAAGAATCTTGTTCATTTTTTTTATATCTCCCAATGTACTCCCTTTTTAGTTTATATAAAAAAATCCTCATTCCAAGAAATTAAAAAAAAAAAAAAAATCTGGTCTAAGTATATCATTTGGTCTGCCACATTTCTATAGCAGAAATGGTTTTGCAAGATAACAATGTATAAAAACATTCAAACCCAATTATGGGTACAACAAATACTATAATTCCCTCTCTAAAGATAATTAAATAAGATACATGTTGAACCAACTGATTTGATTTTTCAACTTTACGAAACAAGATTTTACATACATTCTGGGGAGAATTTGAGACTGCCATCAACAGCTTTAATCTGAATTGTTGTCTTTTTGTCATCTGAGCTCTGAACACTGAGATCTGCCAGCATATCCAGACTTCCAGAAAGGGGGCTTCCAGTCTGTCTCAGCATATCCCCCAAACTGCATGACTTCACAAACCTACAAATGTCACATTTAAGGCATATCACGGGAAATTTCTTTTCTTGGACTATAATACTAACTCAGCATTGTTACACATCTCAAGAGGTGTAAAACTCCTTTTAATAGTTTGAGTTTTATATAAATAGCAATATGGTGAGAGAGCTGTAAGATAGATTACTTGAGTAAATCCTGCTGTAGTCTGCTCTCCACTCCATCAAATATAACCTGGGCATCCATCAGTGCCTGCACAAACAAGAAAAGGTAAAAATGTCTATTCAATCAAATATTAGTTCAAGAAAGCTACATTTCTTAGCTGTGTAATGGTTTGGGCCATGGATATTGGCCTGGATAGCTCAGTTGGTAGAGCAACTGACTAGAGATGCAGGAGTCCCGGGTTTGATTCCTGGTCCAGCCATCCATTTTCTCTTTTCTTGTTACAGAATTGGTGCTGATGACGACCCCTGGAATTGCAGGTGAAAGTCCTGCCAGGAGCAATAAGGACTTGAGTTTACCTCGAAGACAATTTAACAACGTTCAATCCTGATATTTTAAGTCTTAAACTTTTTTTTTGCCAAGTACATTTTTAGTTTCTACATACATAGCTTAATTAAAATTCAAATAAAAAAATGGGGGTCAATACGCTTCTTTTGGCACTACAGTACATTTAATATGACCTTTCTGCACTGAAATTTGTGTCTTAATTAAAAATTAAATGTTTGACGTTTTCCCTCCAATATTTTTATCCAATTAAAGCATGAAACAAAATGAACTCTAAGTTTGTTTAAAAAAAGACACTTAAAAATTGTGACTAAGAAAGTTTCAAATTGCTTCGCATAATCAATTATTTGACCTTTCTGCACTAATAAAAAGTGATTTTTCTGGCATTGAAAATTTAATAAGCAAGAAAATTATTTTAAAGTCTTAAACTTTTTCTGATTTTAAGCAAATAGGTCAAATTTATCTTGAATATATAGAAAAGGACATCAAAAGTGGGGGTATATGATGTAAATTTTTAGATATTACTAAAAAAGTGTCAATTTTACGTTAAAATTGGCTCAATTTTTTCCCGAATTTTCAGAATATATTTACTATATTTGTCACACTTTGTTGATAGAATTCATAAGAAATAATTTAATAGATATTTCAGAACCAGCATAACACATTTCACTGCAAAAAACAGCTTTGTGTGCAACCAGGATGGAAAAATAGGAATCCAAAATTAACAGTACTGTTATAGTTCAAAATAGAAAAACTGATCATTTTCGTCTAAAAAACCTTCCGCCACAAAATATAGTCCCTAGCTTAATTCTACTTGAATGGAATTTATTCGCAGTTTTTTCGTTAATATAGTTAAATTTGCAGTGTAGAATTCAGATTTAATGTTAGAACTTAAAAATGATGCAGAATTTTATAAATAAAGGACATGTCCAAAATACACTCAAAATCTCAGGATCGAACGTTCTTAAGGAGGGAGGAATGTAATGGATTGAGCCGTGGACATTGGCCTTGATAGCTCAGTGGTTAGAGCACCTGACTAGTAATACAGGGGTCTCGGGTTCGATTCCGCATCCAGCCATATGTTTTCTTCGTGCATTTCTCCTTTCCTACTACATTTGGTGCCTAGTGTGGGGGGCTTTGTTCAGGTTACAGTGTATGTGTAAATTAGTCATTCCTGGCAGGGCCCTAGAACTTGTGTCTTTGAGGTCGAAGACTGTTTAAGGAGGGAGGAATGTAGAAGTTCGGGCTTTACGGACAGTGGATATCGACCTGAATAGCTCAGTCGGAAGAGCACCTGACCAGAAATGCAGGGGTCAAGGGTTCGACTACCGGTCCAGCCATATATTTTCTCCTTACTGTTACAGCTGAACAAAAACATAAACTTTTGTAATACATATATATATATATATATATATATATATATATATATATATATATATATATATATATATACAGCACAAATTACAACAACTCTTAAACTAATATAACTGCCCTAAGTGAAGGAATATTAATATAGAAAGCACAGAGAAATTCACTTTTACAAGGATACTCACTTCCGCCCCAGCCCGGGGTTGAACTCTCAACCTACGGAATCTGTCTCCTAGCAGTACAGGAACAGCGCGTTAGACCGCTCGGCTATCTAGGCAAGTTAAAAAACTTGCTTTCGATGCCGATGGAATTCTCACAACGCTGCCCTACACTACACGGTCATTGAGAATGGAAGTGAGATACAGTTATTTGGACATTAGTTTTTAGAGGATTGTTACCAATACATGTTGTGATGAAATTAATTTTATTTATACAGCACAAATTACAACAACTCTTAAACTAATACACTGTATAACTGCCCTAAGTGAAGGAATATTAATATAGAAAGCACAGAGAAATTCACTTTTACAAGGATACTCACTTCCGCCCCAGCCCGGGGTTGAACTCTCGACCTACGGAATCTGTCTCCTAGCAGTACAGGAACAGCGCGTTAGACCGCTCGGCTATCTAGGCAAGTTAAAAAACTTGCTTTCGATGCCGATGGAATTCTCACAACGCTGCCCTACACTACACGGTCATTGAGAATGGAAGTGAGATACAGTTATTTGGACATTAGTTTTTAGAGGATTGTTACCAATACATGTTGTGATGAAATTAATTTTATTTATACAGCACAAATTACAACAACTCTTAAACTAATATAACTGCCCTAAGTGAAGGAATATTAATATAGAAAGCACAGAGAAATTCACTTTTACAAGGATACTCACTTCCGCCCCAGCCCGGGGTTGAACTCTCAACCTACGGAATCTGTCTCCTAGCAGTACAGGAACAGCGCGTTAGACCGCTCGGCTATCTAGGCAAGTTAAAAAACTTGCTTTCGATGCCGATGGAATTCTCACAACGCTGCCCTACACTACACGGTCATTGAGAATGGAAGTGAGATACAGTTATTTGGACATTAGTTTTTAGAGGATTGTTACCAATACATGTTGTGATGAAATTAATTTTATTTATACAGCACAAATTACAACAACTCTTAAACTAATATAACTGCCCTAAGTGAAGGAATATTAATATAGAAAGCACAGAGAAATTCACTTTTACAAGGATACTCACTTCCGCCCCAGCCCGGGGTTGAACTCTCGACCTACGGAATCTGTCTCCTAGCAGTACAGGAACAGCGCGTTAGACCGCTCGGCTATCTAGGCAAGTTAAAAAACTTGCTTTCGATGCCGATGGAATTCTCACAACGCTGCCCTACACTACACGGTCATTGAGAATGGAAGTGAGATACAGTTATTTGGACATTAGTTTTTAGAGGATTGTTACCAATACATGTTGTGATGAAATTAATTTTATTTATACAGCACAAATTACAACAACTCTTAAACTAATATAACTGCCCTAAGTGAAGGAATATTAATATAGAAAGCACAGAGAAATTCACTTTTACAAGGATACTCACTTCCGCCCCAGTGCCCCATAATATAATAATATATATTAATATTCCTTCACTTAGGGCAGTTATATTAGTTTAAGAGTTGTTGTAATTTGTGCTGTATAAATAAAATTAATTTCATCACAACATGTATTGGTAACAATCCTCTAAAAACTAATGTCCAAATAACTGTATCTCACTTCCATTCTCAATGACCGTGTAGTGTAGGGCAGCGTTGTGAGAATTCCATCGGCATCGAAAGCAAGTTTTTTAACTTGCCTAGATAGCCGAGCGGTCTAACGCGCTGTTCCTGTACTGCTAGGAGACAGATTCCGTAGGTCGAGAGTTCAACCCCGGGCTGGGGCGGAAGTGAGTATCCTTGTAAAAGTGAATTTCTCTGTGCTTTCTATATTAATATTCCTTCACTTAGGGCAGTTATATTAGTTTAAGAGTTGTTGTAATTTGTGCTGTATAAATAAAATTAATTTCATCACAACATGTATTGGTAACAATCCTCTAAAAACTAATGTCCAAATAACTGTATCTCACTTCCATTCTCAATGACCGTGTAGTGTAGGGCAGCGTTGTGAGAATTCCATCGGCATCGAAAGCAAGTTTTTTAACTTGCCTAGATAGCCGAGCGGTCTAACGCGCTGTTCCTGTACTGCTAGGAGACAGATTCCGTAGGTTGAGAGTTCAACCCCGGGCTGGGGCGGAAGTGAGTATCCTTGTAAAAGTGAATTTCTCTGTGCTTTCTATATTAATATTCCTTCACTTAGGGCAGTTATATTAGTTTAAGAGTTGTTGTAATTTGTGCTGTATAAATAAAATTAATTTCATCACAACATGTATTGGTAACAATCCTCTAAAAACTAATGTCCAAATAACTGTATCTCACTTCCATTCTCAATGACCGTGTAGTGTAGGGCAGCGTTGTGAGAATTCCATCGGCATCGAAAGCAAGTTTTTTAACTTGCCTAGATAGCCGAGCGGTCTAACGCGCTGTTCCTGTACTGCTAGGAGGCAGATTCCGTAGGTCGAGAGTTCAACCCCGCGCTGGGGCGGAAGTGAGTATCCTTGTAAAAGTGCACTTCTCTGTGCTTTCTATATATATATATATATATATATATATATATATATATATATATATAATTTAAGAAAAATCCAATGTTTTGGTACAGTAAAATATATCCAATGAAAAAAAGTCAGAAATCACAAATCTCGAAAATCATTTTTTTTACAGTAAAAATGATTTTCGAGATTTGTGATTTCTGACTTTTTTTCTTACTTTTAATAATTTCGTTTTTCTTATATTTATATCTATATATATAGATATATAGATATATAGATATATATATATATATATATGTCATAGTTATGAAGAATACAATCCATCTACACACTTTGACTCATGGTTACAATAAAACTCAAATGCTTATTACTTCCATTGTATAATTTATGGCATCATTTTTTTTTTACTTGTGTAAGCTTCATCAGGAATTAAAAATCCATCTACATACTTTGACTAATGGTTACAATATAGAATTCAAATGCTTATTCCTTCCACTTTATAATTTATGGCATCATTTTTTACTGTATATGAGCTTATTCAGGAATTAGAGATAGTGTATACTCACAGCATACACCAGGTACTTGACGTCCTGTCCTACAGCAGACAGAGTTCTACAGAGGTACTCCGTTGTCTCGTACGACCAATTCTCCAGGTAAACCTTCACCTGGGCTTCATTCTGGAACAACATTATCAAATTACTGACAGTGCAACATGCTTGTAATGTCATCTAAGAAATGCAACAATTGTGCACTTAAATACTGACAGTAACATATTAATGTCAAAACTATTTAAAAGTACATGTACTTATAGATACAGAGTATTTACTCACTTCTTGCTCTAAGAATTTAAAGAGTCCCAAAGCATACAGATCCAATTCATGTCTGAAAGTGCTGTGTTAAGGAAAGATAATTATTTAATTCAAGAATTAATTGTTTTTCTATTCATGATAAACACAGTATTAAATGTTTCTGATTAGAATCAATTAATCTCTGAGAGGATATTGATCTAGCATGTTGTCGTGGAGTGTGAGGAAGCATACGATGTGGGACCTGGTCCTCGTGTCTTTACCCGAGTCTCCGCTCCCGAGGTTGATGTCAACGTTACTGGTGTCTGCTCCACTCAACATACAGAAATAACAGGACATCTCTCTTTGTAGTTCACCCTCCCTGTGCCAACAAACAATCACAACATGGCTACTGTCAAAACCTTGTCTTTTGAAACCTACATACTTTGCTATTACATTTAGAAGTATTTTTTTTCCAGTAAACACATTTGGAAATGTATGATAACATATGATTTCACTTCACACTTATCTTATGACATAACACACAAAAATACATTTCTTAGAGAAATAAGGAATCAGCAGAATATATATATCCTGCTAATAAATCAAACCTGTACACAAAGGAAGCGATGCTGCCAGCATCATTGTAGAGTAAACCCTTCGAGATCTTACTGAACAGGAACTGGGAGAGGTCAGGCTCTATGGAGTCTGGGAGATCACTCAGAACATGAGACAAACTAAAACAACAATCAATGCAAATAAATCAAGACTGGGTTAAAAATGGAAAATGCACATAAAATCTTCATTTATACATGTAGCTACTAACAATCTTCCTAAGTGTTAGCCATTTTTTCTGTCATAACTTAATATAGCATTGCTGCTGCTTTGAAACAAATATTCTTGATCAATTTTGATTTTTTATAATGATAATTTTTTTTTTTTTAAATCATGGTTCTTGTAATATAATACTGTTGGATACTTTCCAAGACCCATTTGAATAGTCTGCCAACAGTCATTAAATGTTAAGACTCAACTAGGACAACAACAAATATTTTACATGTATTATCAAATATGGTAACTTAACTCAATGAACTCCCATTGTTTATATCTTTAAAGATTTATGGTCCATTTTTGGAGAAGGGGAAGATTGCAACAAAAAACTATTTGCTAATTCCTATGCATTGATATTAATTTTTCACAGGATTTTACCCTTTTCTATAAATTATTTGCACTATATACTTATATACTGTGAAATCACAAATTTCCGCAGGGTTTAATCTTCGTTGTTTTAGAGGTATGAATAGACCCATGAATTTATGTCGACAACAAAATGTAAAATGTTATGTACATAACTACTCAACAATTCTTCATCCACGAAATCAAATCCCCATGAATTCATAGTTTCATCATACCATGAAAATTTGACCCCACGAAAATATATGTGATTTTACTATGTTTACAATATATTTTTTGGGAATATCATAAGCAGCATAATGTTATATGAGTCATTGAGTGAACATGGAAATATGAACCCAGTTAGCATTTACATACATTTACAAGAGCTATGGTTACTGAAATGACATTACAATTCGCCTACAATTCCACATACCTAAATCCTACGTTTTCAGTGGTCAGGTTCTGCTGATTATCCCCACTGTTAGCTGGACTGCTTCAAAATAACATAAAAACAACATTGATCATCGTTTTTACATACAAATACTCCTACATCCTATTCCCCTCAAACCAGAAAAATTGCAATACCTTTGTGGACTGTATGCATAGAGAGCATAGTAATTTTTCTTTTCGACTGCTCCTTCTTCCGTCATTTTCAGATGTTATGGGTCACAGTAATGCATATCTGCCAAGCGAAAAATTTCGTGTTAGAAAGAGTTTTGCTGATCCAAATGATCACATGAGTCCGCTTGTATCAAGATGTAAACACACGTGATTTCTAAAAATATGTAAACTTACACATTGGCGGTGTTTTTGAAGTGACAGTGTCACTATCAGGTAAAATAAATTGTGAAAAGAGGATTTTCTTGAATAATTTGCTGAAATACCTCACATTTCTAGGTATTTGCTGCAAAAAATACATTAGCCCCACGTGCGTTATTTGTCACTCAAACAGCAGACGACTGAACAAACATGGCATGGTCAGGTCACTCAGGATCCGAGTTCCAGCAGTTTAAAAACACCTCGGCCACAAGAGGAAATAAGTTTCAACAGCAGCAGCGGAGTATATTAGGAAACAACAACCAATTCAATGTTAAACATTTCCAACAAGCTGGAGCCATTGTGAAAATTGAAGATGTCAATCAGTCTTCATCAAACATTGTACATAATCAAATTTATAACTATTTAGCTCACCTTAGCTGAAGGCCCAAGTGGGCTTTTCTTACCTTAGTTTATCTGTTTTCTGTTGGCGTCGCCTTTTTGTCGTAATTTGTCATAAACTTCTTGCAGCACTAGCTAGGCCTATATATAGGGCCTTAATTTATGTGTTGGACAAATTTAACCAAACTTGGCACCAAAAAATTCTTGGGTAAAAGGGATTAAATTTTTCAAGTGATTTCCACTTTTTTCCTTTCCAAAATGGTCAGGTGAGTGATATGGCCCTCGAGCCCCGTTTGTTCAAATGGTTACCCTGGGGGTAGGATGAGGCTACAATGGATGGACAAGAGTTTTTTAAACAATTTAAGGAATGCATAGGAAATTAAAAGCAATTTATAATTCAGTCTTTCAAAATTCTTTTCAAGGTACACTTTGCCAATTTCAATCAAGTTTGCCACAATTAAATGAGGCCGGTTAAAGGGGTTTAAGTTTGTTTTTAATGAGTTAAAGGCAGTATAGATAGTTTTCACTTGTCAATGACCTAAATTTAGCAAAAGTTACCTCCCGTGGCAGCCATACTGGAGGTCCAAATGCGCATATTGCTTCATTGTTCAACCAATTTAAAATTTTTATATTTGCGATTTTGAATTAGGAATCATTATTTTTCTGAAGTATATAAATTTTTGGAAGCCTCCTTTATTAAAAAAAAATATATGATAAAAATTTTCCAGCTAATATTTCTGCTAAATTTTCTTAAACTTGGTAAGACAAAGAGGAAAACTCACCGAGTCGACCTCCAATATGGCGACCAACGGGAGGTAACTTTTGCTAAAATTAGGCCCATCAAAAACTATCTATACATACACTTTCTTTTTAAGGGGAGATAATTCAGAATTAATGAAAGTTAATTGCATCCTTTCTCAATAATGTTACCACGTACTGGCCATAGAATAACTAAGGGCTACAGTCGGCAATCAACATCCCCCCTCCTCCCCAAGGGTCGGGTAAGTCAACAAAGGGCAATCAAAGTTTAACATAGAAATATAATTTATAAACAGGAAAAATGTGACATACTTGACCTGGATTCAGAACCTTAATTATTTTGCTATCTGGCTTCCGGCAAATGAGTTTGCAGGATCGAAGTGACATATTCACCAGCAAAAGAACCACTGTATAATGCACAATTAACAACTGATAACATATCCACTAATAACAAGGTGTCCATAAACTGCATAAAGGTTTTTTTTATTCCTTGCCAGTTCTATTAGAAATTGTTTTGATCAAAGAATTCCTTGTATTAACTCTTTACAACTTACTGAAATGTAACACAGCACACACTGTTCACATAAATATGATGCTTTTCCTTATCCCTGCAAGCACATCATACTCAGTGCAGTACAAGTTTCTCTAAAATTTAGCATAAATAATTATGATGCAATATTCTGATATCATTATAACTTTTCTTATTTTATGAGATTTTAGCAAAATATAAAATAGACGGAAATTGGCATTAAATTGAGGATTAAATTTAAGGATATCCGATCCTCAGCAAGGAAGGATAACTCCAAAAATTAAAATTTAATTTGAAATGCATCAAAATGAAGCTTGAGAATGTAATTTTTTTCATGCAACAATTTTCATTTTATTCATCTTTATAAGATTCAAGGTTTTTGGAAGTCTTAGGAAAGGTCTTATAAAAGTTGACATTTGTACCCTATAAAAGGAAAAAAAAAATACAATTTTAGAGAAACAAGATTTTCTTGAATCCAGCCTTAAATACCAATGATTATTAGAATGATATGGAATAAGAAGTGATTTGTGGTGTCTTGCAATGATACCAAAGGCCTTTTACACTATGTATGTATACATGACGGAAATAGAAGACAAAAAAAATACCAAATAAGTATAAAAATCATGACAGTTTCTCTGAATGCCTGGATACCTATCGTTTTTTAGCCTAAAATATATTTGTTGATCAATTTGTAATTAGAAAATGCATTGCTGACATTCCAATTCGCTTTTTTTGCAAAAATATTGGAGATTTGACAATTTCCCCTATATAATATGATTAACTTTAATCCTTAACTTTAAAGAAATACTGTGGATAAATTTACATAACTTTATGGATTCAGAGATACTTTTATGAGTATTTTTGATTACATAACTGCTATTTTTATAAACCTGAGGATCGGACTACCTTAATTTTGAAATTGCGTTAAAAATACATAATTGCGAGGAAACAGTATTTATGCTTGATTTTGCGTCAGAAATAGGAAATGTGTGACTGCGGGGAAGGAGGTTAAGGACTGAACTGAAGACATTCTTTAGTTTAAGCTGTTGAAATTCTCTAAAAAAGTAATTTAATTTTTTGATTTCAGAGTGTTGTTGGAATTATAATAGCTAAAGAGTCACCCAAGTCTATTATCTCAAGGAAAAGTAAGTATGCCTTTCCTACTAATTTTATAAATGAGTATATAATATTTGCCAAACCTTATACATTTCTTGTACATTTCTTTCTTTTTAAAATTGGCCTCTGTTTATAACTTGTTCTGTTGATAGGATTATTCGATCTTTTAATACCATAAAACAATGAATTTAAAATAACCCCCTACCCCCCTCACTCCAAAAACTAGGGATTTCATAGTTTTAGTATGGGGAGAAAGTTAAGAGGACATTTCTTTTTCAAATTCAAACAATAGAGCCTTACTTTCAAAATTGTTTAGATGTATATGAGACTTGTAGCTGGT
>NW_026941565.1:0-13340 GCF_032062105.1 Saccostrea cuccullata
ATGATTAAAATCAATTAACTTTATTGATGTTTGTTTTACATTAATTAATCAAGTACTTATCGAGGTTTGCTCCTCAGCTTTTCTGCATATCATATATGCAATTAAAATCCCATGAAAAAAATTCATACCGAAAAAAGTAAGGATCTACAGGTTGTGGCGGTAGGATTTTTAGAAGAAAAAGATCAATTTATCCTCTTTCGAAGAAGTATTCAGTATTGTTAAGTTTGGATTCCCATTTTGAACTTGAATGCTTTTCGTTGTCTCCATAGATTTCATCTCTACATCTGTAACGAGCTTTATGAGAGTAATGTTAATGTCATTGTTTTGAATGGCGAACACTGCAGGCGAGATTAGCCTGTCCCCACATTCCAACTCTCGCTAATCATCCAAACCAGTCGGTTTATATTTAATATATTCTTGATACCACATTGCAAGGATTTAACCAATTTTTAGAATTTGACAAATGACAAAATGTATTTCATCAGTATCTACATGTATCTACCATATTAATTGCTAAAAATAAAAAGTAAAAAAAAAAAAAAACGTGGAGCACTAAATTTCTCATCGACATAAAGTTCCTTATGCTGCTTACGTCCACATGTCCAGTATGTTGAGTGTGATGGTTTTGGATATTCATGCGTATTGTTTATGTTGATCTTGATCCACTGAGCTTGATCTAGAATGGGTCTTAATTTATTCATGACTCAAACAATACATGTGACACGGAATTGGTAACCATAGAGTTGGTTAGCTCACTGAGCAGTATTCAAGCTTTCACTTCAGTTCTCTGTGTTTGATTAACACAGTTTTATGAGATATTTTTTTTTCAAGCAGAATAGATTTCGGTTATGAAATGAAGAGACAACCTTATTAACAAGACCCTAGCTTCAATCCTCATGCTTTACTATAGATTGGACAATGACTTTTCATAAACATATCTGTCAACTGCAAGAATAAAAGATGTAGCAAGATTATTGGATTCTGTTTTACAAATGTTAAATAATATTAATTTTCAAAATTAAAAATTTCACTCTCACGGCAAAATTGATTTAAAAAATAAATGAAAACAAAAATCAAGACGTTTTGATATTTCCAATTAAAGGACTTTTTTCTTTTAAAGTTCTGAATTTTTTTCTTTTTTTAAAATCTAGAATTTACTTCACATTCTTTAATTTAAGACTGAAATTTATCTATTAAAGAACTAACACAAGATGCTCAACCGTGCATTTTATACTGAATTTGATACTTGTAACACTGTACAGTATACATTTATCTTATGTAAATTACAGAATATATGTATTTTGCTACCAAGATTTAGGAGAACTAGGATGCAATTAGTTGCAAGCTCTTACATGCGCGTTAAACTATGTTAAAACAGCATATTGCATATTTTTTCTCAAATAATATTTATTACAATTATATTTATCATGTTTCCAATAGGAAAAAAATCCTTAAACCCCCCAAAATGCCCTACTATACATATTAAGAGAGAAAGATATGCCAATCCAGTTTGTTTACTTTGTACCTCCTGGGTTTAAAAACATGAATTTATTTTAGTTCAACCTAAAATGTCGATTCACACTGTCTTTACATATATTTCAGTCTTAGTCCGTGCTATCAGATTGACTCTGCATCTCGTCAGAATCCCACAATTCTGCTTTAAACAGTATTCCGGTTAAAACGTTGAAATTTCCTTGTGTAAACGCAACGGAAATGCATATATATTTATTGCAGGTTGATAAATATAACATGTTTATATCGAGCACGTGGTTGCTATTTATAGGGTGTAAGAGTAACGCTTAGTAATACTTGTTAAACAGGTTATGTACAACATGACTGGCATACTCTGTGATTTTTATTATATCATTTAAGCTCAAGACTTTGCGCTTTTCGTACGCTTTACAGTTTTGTTTCAGAGACTGTTTCGGATTTATTAGCTTCAGGTTGTATTTTTTTTATACATTTTATTAGAAAAACAAAGCATCACATACATGTTATACACAATGCATTGCTTTGATAGTTTGAACCATAACATTCTTTCTATTTGTCATTTATAAAATCACATAGAATAATTTATCATAAAATATCAAAACGAAGAAAAAGACAAAACTTTCAGCTAAATATATTATGTATAATTGTATAGGTACCCATATATATTTGAGAGATCACACCTCCAGCTCAAATACAGTCTATTTATGATAGGATTTGTAGAACAACAGGCTTATTCTACAATGGGTTTATGAATTATAATTTGCATTTAATACATTTTATAACATTACAACATTTCTTATGGTGTATTTTCTTATATACTTCAGAAAAATATTAAATATACTCTTGATATGATGAAATATTTCTTGAGGCTTTTCTTCTTTGTTTTCTAGTCTACAGTACATTTATTATTTGTAACTTTTACAAGCAATCAGGGATATAATGCTATTCAAAAACAATATATTTTCATTTTTTATCATTATAAAATCCAATAACAATATTTTTCCATGATATATAAAATTTCAAAAGTTGCTGAACAATATCCCATATATGAGACACATTTTAGAATAAGATGTTCATTGTTTTCTTTTACATTTCCACAAAAAACACACATTTCATTTTCAACAATTTTCCATTTCCTCAACATTTCTCTATAACACAAAAAGTTATTTGATAATCTATAATTAAAGTCTTATATGCCTGTTTCTGCAATAGCTAATACTTTTTGTTTATATATAGATTTCCAAGTTTTTTTGTTTTTTTTTTTTTTGGTTTTTTTTAATTTCAAACATGTTTTCATAACAATATGGATGTACTTGTTGTTTAAATTTATCATGACATGGAATGTTATGGGTCAAATTTGGAGGTATATCAAACACTTTTACTTGATCATGATATAGTAAATCATATGAATTATTTTCATAATGTATATAGGTAAATTTTTAAGGTTCATAAACCCTATGCTTACTCATATAAAATATTTCTTTAACTTTTATGATTTTCCAAAAGAAAAGAATATGCTAAATAAAATACAAACAATTTTATCATGGCTTTCGGGGCAAACTTAACAAATTTATAAAGGAATAATAGACATTTGTGTCATTAAGATTTATCTCTCTTATCAGAGTATCAATGTACCTTAATCTACAAAAGCATTAAAAAAACTACTCTTTTCTTTATCATATATTAACAAATATAATTTCTCTTACGTACAAGTTTACCATGTAACCATTCTATTGAGTGCATTCCATTTTTGTCTACAATATCACCAATATATTTAAATCCACTTTTCAGCCACTTTACAAAATAAAGTGGCTTGTTTTTGAACTTAATTTTATTATTACACCATAGTGGTTCCTTTAATAAAGCATTCAGACTTAGTTCTCTTTTGTTTCTTTTACAATCATTAAAAATTACCAGCATTTCTTTGTAAAACAAAGGAAAGTTTTCATAATTCGATAGTCTTTTGTATCAATAATTTTTGTTTTACATAAATATTCAAAATCAAAATTTCTTTCCTTACACAGAATATCTACAAAAAGGAATACGGAATTTGTTTAACCTAATATGTTTTTAATCCACGATGCTTTTATGGATTTTAGTTTTGAAGGTACTTCGACAATACCAATTCCTCCTTCTTGGACAATTCCAATCTGTGAGTTTCTTTTTATTCTGTCTTTTTTATGCCAAACAAAATTGAAAATAGACTTTGTAATTTCTTAACTGTATTTTCATTTGGAAAATTTAAAATTGACCCAACATATATAATTTTTGGAATTGCTAGACTATTTATTTACACAGACTTTGCCAAAAAATTGTTTTCTTTTTTTCAAGACTCAAAAGGTTTTTTCTAAATCATCTAAAATTTTTGTCTAGTTTTTATTGTTACATATTTCTTTATCATGTCCAATGAAGATCCCTAGAGCTTTTAAACAGAAATATTGACGGCAACGTTTTCTATTTGATGATACAAATTTTTCCATTGACCTGTTAAGAGACACTCTGTTTTGGACATGTTTAGTTCCATACCAGATACCTTACCGAATTTTTCTATAACTTCTAAAGAATGATTAATGGACTTCTTATCTTTTAAAGGAAGTGTGCAGTCATCTGCATGTTGTATTATCTTTATAATATCAGTCATTCCAGGTTTTTGAAAACCCTTTATGTTAGGAATTAATCTAATAGCAATGGCTAATACTTCTACTACAAATAGGAATAAAATTGCAGAAATAGGACAACATTGTCTTGAACCTCTATGTATGTCACATCTTTTAGATATCTACCCATTATTTTTATTCTAAATATAAGTTTATTATAAATAAATGTTGATCCATTTTAAGTAATCTTCTTCAAAATCATATTCATTTTTAAGAACTTTCAACATAAAATTCCATTCTTAATAATCAAACGCTTTTTTTTTTTTTTTTTTTTTTTTTTTTTTTGAAATCAAGAAATAGTAATATTGAATCCAGGTTATTTTCTTCAAAATATTCAAAAATATCAAAAATTAATTTTGCATATAAGGCTATATTGCGCCGTGTTATACGTGCTGATGGATTTACATGTATTGCACTATCAGTATTTTTTGTACTTTGTTAGCTACGATAAAGGCTCTTATTTAATAATCAGTATCTGTTAGACTAATAGGTCTATAATTTGTCACATTCTTCGAGTCACCTTTTTAAATAAAAGAGTTGTTAAAGATAACATTTGCAATTGTGTATATGTCATTTGGTTTTTTACATAAATCTCCTTGAGAGTCAGATAATAAAAATCATTAATGTTTTTCCAGAACGTTCGATAAATTCACAAGGTAGTCCAGCAAGTTCTGGTGATATTTTGTCTTCATTTTAAACACTGCTTCTTTACAATCAGATTTTGAAGGAAATTTAACAAAGTCTTATTCTTTTCTCTCCTTATCATTTATACACTATATTATATTCTAATTGTAAATCGTTGAAATATTCCTCTTATTATCAGCTGGAGTGTATAAGTTTTTTTTAATTGAATGTTGGTTGCAATATTTCATCTTTATCAAAAGCAGTACCGTGTTCAGTATTTAAAGATTTTTATTATATTTGATATCTGTCTTTTCTTTTCTAAGGTTAAGAAATATAAATTGTTTTTCTCTCCATTTTTTTTTCCAATTCAGTTTTCCATTGATCTTACTTTTAATTCTTCTTGATTAAAATTTATTTTACTTTGTAAGATTTTGATAAATTCTTAGAGGAGTTTATACAAAAATCTTTTACATTTTTCTTTAAGTCTTCCCAAGATTCTGTAAGGTTTTCTCTTTCTAAATTATAATTTCTGAGAAAAATATTCATGACACTGATAAAACTGATAAAAGTTTCATTTTCAATTAAATATGTACAATATCCTGGGCCTCTAGGGTTTTCATTTATTAACATAGAGAAAGTTACACAAATATGATCAGACATTCTAGTTCCATCTGAATGTGAACCAGGGATGTTTTGGAGTCTAATAGTTTTACATAAACAAAAATTATTTGAAAGTAAAATATTGTCGATTTTACTTGTTGAAGAATTTTCTCCATTACATCAAGTAAATCTTTGTTTATCACTTTCCATAGTTTTCCATAAATCATGCAAGTCTAACTTATTCAAACGTTGTTTTAAAGAATGAGTACTTTTATCATTATTATTGTCTGATATACAGTTCAGATTGCTGCATATCAAATTATTTTCGAAATTTTCTGTGTATTTACTTATCCAGTCTTTAGCGTTTAAAAAATCAGGTCTTTTATCAATATCATTCGGTGCATAGATATTGACAAGCGTCATAATTTTCTCATCATTATCTACATTCACCAAAAGTTTTCTTCCATCGTTTGATCTACGCATACTAATTATTCTGATAGGTAAATCACTTTTGAATAGTATTGACACACCCATGCTATTTTGAGGATCTGAGTAGCTGTGAATAGATACACTTTTCCAACGAGCATTATATTGTAAAACATTCTTTTCGATATTATAAGTTTCTTGAATAAATATGATATCAAACATATTATCATTTATCCATGTGTAAAATCTTTCTGCAGTATTTAAATCTCTGTAGTTAACTGAAATTACTATATTTAGCTTATTCATTATTTTCTAGTTTTTATCATTACTGTATGCCTAAGTTTTTCCTTTGTTGTTCATCCCGTTCTTTTGCTACTTTTCGATCCTGATCTGGAGCTCGGGTGTTTTAATTTAGCGGCCATACCGTCGAGCGGGCGCCCGAGTCTATTTTGGCCCGGCAAATGCTGCATGACTGTGTGCGATGTTCCAGTAAAGTTCAGCCCACTACCCCAATACTCTTTCCCATGTCGATTCCACAAGGATGTCCAGCATATAAAGTCTTTACGATCGGGAGACCTTAGCCGTGCAGAAGCCTTTTGTAAAGTGGAAACTGTCTTAGAAGCTAAGCGCACAGGAGGCCAGGTTCTTGAATCAGATACATGACTTTCATATAAAGATTCAGTCATGAACGAAATTCGGGAGACCAAACATGAACATTGCTTTCAATTTAGGGATTCTTTTTTAAAAAATTCAGGTTGCATTTTAAAGTTCCTTTCAAGCCTGTTGTGGTAAATCCACTAAGTGTAGCTTTGAACAGTTCTGGTAAGAAAAGGTTAATTCTTGACCTAAGTGTTTAAACAAGCTCGTTAGAAGAGACAGAAGTGAAATCTGAGGATTTGAAAGTAGCATTACAATTTTTTTTTCAAAAAGGACAATATGTTGAAATTTGACCTTAAGTCTGGGTAGCATCACAGTGATATTTGCTCAGCACAACAAACATTCATGTGATGTTATTGGGAAAATTGTTTTCTTTTGGTCCCTGTTTAAGCAAAGTGTTGAGGTCATTAATTAATAATGAGCTGGAGATGATGCTAACGAGAATTTTTTATGCTTACATTTTTCAGATATTTTTCCATATGGAAGATAGAGTTCCTTTCTTACATCAGAGAAAAATCTGGCAGAGTTGAGGTTTTACAGTAAGAAATCAAAATCTGAGAGTATTCATAGTAAATTTCGTTACGGTTTCCATTCCTGGATAAACTGGTGTCAATCGCAAAATCCAAAATTTAAGCATATTCGAATTCCTGCCACGGACTTTAACGTTTCATTGTATTTAAAAGGTTAATGAATCTTTACGTTATTTCCTGGGCTCATAAGTTGTTTCTGTTCTGGAAAGTTTCGCAAAATAAGTGTAAAACCTGTCACCAAGAAAGAGCCTAGTACTCCTGGAATACTTCAGCGAATTGTGGAAGGTTACGGATCTTCAAGTAGCAGTTCACCGGACATTCGAATTTCATGTACATGTATTAGTTTATTAAGTTATGCAGGGTTCTTGCGTTTTTCAGAACTTGTCAACTTAAAGCGATCTGACATTGTGTTTTATAATGATCATTAATATTTATCTCTGTCAATCGTATAAAGTAAGACAGACAAATATAAGATTGGTAGTAATGTAATTGTTTCTAAAACAAATTCTGTAACATGTCCCTATAATATGCTAAAATTGTATCTGCAGATTGCTGATGTTCCACCAGATTCCGATTGCTTTATTTTCAGGTCTGTGAATTTTTGTAAGAAATCAGGTATTTATAGGTTAAGAAATACTAGACATTCTCATACACTAGGGCTAGAGAAATATTACTTGAGGCTTTTCAAAGCTGTGGGGTGGATAAATCGAGATTTGGTCTTCACAGTCTGAGGTCTGGGGATGGCACTGCAGCTGCTAATGCCGGTGTAAGTGACAGACTGTTTAAGAAACACGACAGGTGGCGCTCAGGCAATGCAAAAGACGGTTACGTTCATGAAAATGTACAGTCATTATTGCCTGTGTCAAAGTCTCTGGGTATTTGATCATAAAATATATGTGTGTATCATTAATATATTTTCTTTCTTTTTCCCATTTCTTCTTACATTCGAAATGCGCAAGTCTTGGAGCATTTACCCATAATCATTGTTGCTATGACTTTGTATAAGGATTGTGAATATTTAATTATTGTTTGCAGGTTGATAAATATAACGTTTATATCGAGCACGTGGTTGCTATTTATAGGATGAAAGAGGTGAAGCGTAGTAATACTTGTTAAACAAATAATGTAGAGCATGACTGCATGGCACGCACTGTGATTTTAATAGTCATTCGAGCTCAAGACTTTGCGCATTTCACTCGCTTTACACCTACCCACCCAACCTCCTTTTTTACATACTATTTAGTTAAGCGGGAAATGGTATTTTTATTTATTGAATATGTATAATTATTGAAATGTCTTTATGTTCTACATCTACGTAATAGAGTTCTATTCAGGAAAGCGAGACAGATATTCGCGTGTTCTCTGTAATTTATATGTTAATAAATGCACAAGTCTTGGAGCATTTACTCATAATCAGTGTTACTATGATTTTGAATAAGGCTGGTATATATTTTATGTTCGTTTGAGATTGTTCGAATAAGAACATAAAGAGAATGTTTCACTTATTAGAGAACACCAAACACGTAACGAACGAATCTCGGTTTAACGAACGGTAAACTTGTTTACTTTGTGATTACCTGTGTAACTGACGAAACGTGCGGACGAATCACACGTATAGAAAAATTAAAATTATTTGTCAATTTGATAAGTATAATCGCTTTGGTGTTCCATGTACCAGTATGATATAAATATATGCATATGTTCAGGTGTGTCTTTATCGATTCCTTTTAATTAACTTATAATATATGAAAATTAATCCATATTATATTAAAGCATAATGGCAGACCAGAGGGGGGTTCCGGGGGTTTGAACCCCCACTTATTTTTGTACAGAGAGAGAGAGAAAGAGAGAGAGAGAAAGAGAGTAGCTTTTCTGTAATAGATATTTATACATCTAATCATTTGAAAAATAAAAAAAAATTGCTGTCCTTTCTGCTCGCTAGATCTGTAGATTTTTGCATATTTGCTTTCCTCTGTGTACCTTCACAACCCCGTCTAAGGGCTCCGAACATCCACATGTAACATGTAGGGAAGATTCCATCGAACTCTAGCTTTACATTTTTTGGACCATCTTCAGAAGTAAATAACTTTTAAAAGTATGCATATTAAAGATTTTTAATCAATATAGAAAAATTTTAAAATGTTCCTCTAGTATACAGAAGGAGGGGGCTCACTTTTTCAGAGAATAATCTTTTGCTGCAGTTTTAAAAAATATTTTGTTTTGGAAGCTCCCTCTACATCCATTGTTGCTGGAAAATACGCAGATTCAAGATTGAAAGTAATGTACCGAACAGAAAAGTGACACCAAGCCCCCCTCTACCCCCTCCCAATTTTAAAAAGTGGTGTATAGTTTTTGTTTTATGTTTGTCTGGGTTTTTTTTTGTTTTTGCTTGTCAAATGTCCTTCTTATAAATGAAGCTACGGACTTGAAGTGGCCATGGTGTGATTCTATGCATGAGTGCTGGGTACACCGACCTGGACACCCCCCCCCCTTTTTTTCAAAAATTGCTGGATCCGCCAATGTTAAAGGATGAACTTTGTTTATTACGATAATATCTTATATATGGCACGCCAATTTCACAAAAATGAGCTAAACATAGTTTCACAGTCGATAAACTAGGTTTATCGGTTGTAAACTATAGTTTACGGACTGTAAAGTATAGTTAACAAGTTGAACGTTAATCTCATGGACGTAGCAATAGGGGGGCCAAGGGAGGGGGGGGGCTGGCCCCTACTTTTTTCCCCAACATTACTTTTATTATCAAAAATGTCAATTGAAAGGTTGGTTGCATGACCCCCCCCCCCCAATTCTAACCATAGTATAGTGATATAAAGGAAATGTAGTATTGTATGCCAAAAAAAAATTGAAAGTGAAAGGAAATTGGCCTTGAAAAAACTTCGACTTGAACTACCCCCCCCCCTCCCCCCGAAATAGGATTTTCGAGTTTGGGCAACTTCCTTTTTTTTTTTTTGCTTGTCAACTTTTACAGGTAAGTAAAAAAAAAATTCTCTTGTTGCCCCCCCCCTCCCCAACTCAACTTTCAAAAACGATGCTACGTGCCTGAATCTGTATTTTAAATCTGTAAACCATATATAATTAACGCGATAATCTATGTTTCAGAACCGTAAACTAAACTTAACACTGAAAACAATCATTTTGCGGTTGCAAACCATATATTATCTGATAGATACAGTTTCTCGATTTGTAAACTATGGTTTACAGCTCTTAGCTATAGTTCACGATCTGATAAATATAGTTTCACGATTTGTGAAACTATGATTACAATTCCTAACTATAGTTCACGATTGTAAATTATAGTTAACAGACGTGAATCTATATCAATACGACGCTCTGCAAGAGCTGAGAACAATTTAACAATAAATGCAAGTTCCCATCTAGGGTGTCGATATAAGGAACCCGACATAAATATAATAACCCAGATATTGGTCTTTCATATCTAAATAGGAAGTGAAGAAATATGTACTAGCAGTTATATAAACTGTCTAAATATTTACTCAGCGGCGGATCCAGGTATTTCAAAACGTGGGGGGGGGGGCGCAGTAGAAGACTTGGAAGTCTAGGGGCTGCATTAAAGCCCCCAGTGAGTCCAGGAAAAGCCCTGGTGGGTATCCAAGGGCGCAATCCAGGGGTGAAGCCACCGGAAACTGAGGAACTCTGTAACAAATTAGAGGTGTTTTCCTATTGATTTTAAGATAATACAGACAAATTTAAAAAATCAATGGGGAGGGGGTGCACGCCCGGAGCGCCGGTGCTGGATCCGCCTTTGAAATAATTACAAAAAAAATATAAAGCGAGTGATTGTATTTATAAACTAGTAATACGGTTAATATCGTCGAGATACGTTCGTTCGTTTCGTGTTTGGTGTTCTCTACTAAGTGTAAAACCTGTCACCAAGAAAGAGCCTAGTACTCCTGGAATACTTCAGCGAATTGTGGAAGGTTACGGATCTTCAAGTAGCAGTTTACCGGACATTCGAATTTCATGTACATGTATTAGTTTATTAAGTTATGCAGGGTTCTTGCTTTTTTCAGAACTTGTCAACTTAAAGCAATCTGACATTGTGTTTTATAATGATCATTAATATTTATCTCTGTCAATCGTATAAAGTAAGACAGACAAATATAAGAATGGTAGTAATGTAATTGTTTCTAAAACAAATTCTGTAACATGTCCCTATAATACGCTAAAATTGTATCTGCAGATTGCTGATGTTCTACCAGATTCCGATTGCTTTATTTTCAGGGCAGTGACTTTTTGTAAGAAATCAGGTATTTATAGGTTAAGAAATACTGGACATTGTCATACACTAGGGCTAGAGAAATATTACTTGAGGCTTTGCAAAGCTGTGGGGTGGATAAATCGAGATTTGGTCTTCACAGTCTGAGGTCTGGGGGTGGCAGTCTACAGCAGCTAATGCCGGTGTAAGTGACAGACTGTTTAAGAAACACGGCAGGTGGCGCTCAGGCAATGCCAAAGACGGTTACGTTCATGAAAATGTACAGTCATTATTGCCTGTGTCAAAGTCTCTGGGTATATGATCATAAAATATATGTGCGTATCATTAATATATTTTCTTTCTTTTTCCCATTTCTTCTTACATTCGAAATGCGCAAGTCTTGGAGCATTTACCCATAATCATTGTTGCTATGACTTTGTATAAGGATTGTGAATATTTAATTATTGTTTGCAGGTTGATAAATATAACGTTTATATCGAGCACGTGGTTGCTATTTATAGGATGAAAGAGGTGAAGCGTAGTAATACTTGTTAAACAAATAATGTAGAGCATGACTGGCACGCACTGTGATTTTAATAGTCATTCGATCTCAAGACTTTGCGCATTTCACTCGCTTTACGCCTACCCACCCAACCTCCTTTTTTACATATTATTTAGTTAAGCGGGAAATGGTATTTTTATTTATTGAATATGTATAATTATTGAAATGTCTTTATGTTCTACATCTACGTAATAGAGTTCTATTCAGGAAAGCGAGACAGATATTCGCGTGTTCTCTGTACTTTATGTAATAGTAAGATCATATGAAGAGAAATCTTCGTGACGAAGATTTCTCTTCATATGATCTTACTGACTTAGAACAGAACCTCAGCCAATCAAATGAATTGATTAAAAATAAACTCCTCCCACGGCTGTGTCATATATAAGGCTCAACTTGACCTCTCGTTGTACATATCGAGCACGCAAACAATATCGAACACACGCTGTGTCAGAATGGACTCCCAACCCATTCAGGTTAGCACGGGATTATATGAAATAGCTTGATTTACTGGGGAAATGGTATGGTGAAGATATTAAAATTACTGGAACTAAATGAATACCCATGTAACAAGAATCGTAATATCTATATTTTTGAAAAATGATTGTGTTAAGATGACAAGGCCCTAGTCAGCGGAAGAGGGTATCGCTGTCTAATATCAAATAAAAATTTGTTGAAAATTGTGATTAAAAGACAATGTTCGTCTCTGATATACATGACGATGGTTGTATTTTCTGTATGTACCGAAATTTGAAAAGAATAGTATTCAGATAGGCGACAAAAAAGTGTAGCAAGGCTTAGAAAGTTTAAATATCATTGTAAACAGCACGTGGGTTTTGAATAGTTTCTTTTTGTGTGTTGAACAAAGACCAATGAAGACACACCCATTTAACTGTCAAGTGAACCAATCTGACACCGCTGAATTTTTCAGAAATAGAAGAATTCTTCACCATAAAGAATCAATTCTTCGCGAGAAATGGAAGGATTTTAATTGGCTGAATAAGTAGGTTTATGTTCTAAATGTTAATAAATGCACAAGTCTTGGAGCATTTACTCATAATCAGTGTTACTATGATTTTGAATAAGGCTGGTAAATATTTTATGTTCGTTTGAGATTGTTCGAATAAGAACATAAAGAGAATGTTTCACTTATTAGAGAACACCAAACACGTAACGAACGAATCTCGGTTTAACGAACGGTAAACTTGTTTACTTTGTGATTACCTGTGTAACTGACGAAACGTGCGGACGAATCACACGTATAGAAAAATTAAAATTATTTGTCAATTTGATAAGTATAATCGCTTTGGTGTTCCATGTACCAGTATGATATAAATATATGCATATGTTCAGGTGTGTCTTTATCGATTCCTTTTAATTAACTTATAATATATGAAAATTAATCCATATTATATTAAAGCATAATGGCAGACCAGAGGGGGGTTCCGGGGGTTTGAACCCCCACTTATTTTTGTACAGAGAGAGAGAGAGAGAGAGAGAGAAAGAGAGTAGCTTTTCTGTAATAGATATTTATACATCTAATCATTTGAAAAATAAAA